>NC_056737.1:973525951-973643451 GCF_019279795.1 Protopterus annectens | reverse complement strand
GTGTCATCTTCATCAAATATTTGGTCTGGCAAATAACCTCCCTCTTCAATAATTTTTTCCAACATTTTAGGAAAATCCCTTGCAATACTTACCTTGGCACTCACGCTTTCACTTTGAGATTTAATGTTATGTAAATTAGCCCTCATTTTAAAGCAATAGAACCAGCCCCTACTCACAAAAAATTGTTCATCACACCCACCTGCATTTGCTGCACCAGCAGCTTTTAAATAATTGAAAAGGCTTCAAGTCTTTTCTTGCACTAATGAAAGACTAATGGGGATATTCCTCTGATTTTGGTCTTCGATCCAAATTAACAATAGCCTTTCCATCTCAATAATTAAACCACTGCATTGCTTTTAATGTTCATAGCTTTCCTTGGGGCATGGCCTTTTAAATGATTCATTATTCTTGCTTTGTCTTTTAAAATTGTTCCGATCATTGACCGGCTATAGCCTAATGCCTTTCCAATGGCAGATGGTGATTCACCTCTCTTGCATCTCTTTATTATGCCCACTTTATTTTCCAGGGTGACTGCTTTCCTTTTCTTTGGCACATCACCAGCACTTGCATCGGATTTACGTTTTAGAAGCATGGATTGTGACGTCATCAACAAGGAAGTTCACAAAAGTGTCTGGGTGCAGTACAGTAGAGTATTAAAGTGGAGCTCCTCAGGATACACATACAGTACAGTGCTGGAATCTGCAGCCAGACACTTTTCAAGTCAATACTACCACTGTTTACTTTTAATTAACATTTCAATTCAGCTGATTCAGAGCAGCATTTTCCAGGCATTTCCTTGTTTTATACAAATAATAGTTCATAAAAATGTAATACAGTACAGTACAGTACAATAGAATATTTAAAAAAAAATGTTAAACTTATCTCTTTTTAAGATTTACTTCGCATTTCCGTATGACAGGCATCACCCATGAATGTTTTCCACTCTTTGCTGAACTTTCAGACCTCTGCCAGACCTCCTACTGTCACCTAGCCTCTAATGAGCCACAATGTCATTTCCCTTTCTACTGTACAGTACAGTAACTGCTTCAATACTGTACTGTACAAGGCAGCAGTCTTGACCAATCAGATCGCCAACACATCTCTTAACCAATCGGATCTCTTGTTCTCCAGAAAGGTAGTAGTAACTGCTCCAACAAGACGTGCAAGCAGTTTCACAAACGGGGAAAATGGGGAGAAGAAAAGTAGAACAGAATTCTTTATTTTAAGGTAGGATTTGGGCAACTTTACAGATTTTTATTTATTTCCAGCTGTTTCCAACATTGCAGCAGCCCATTCGTATCAATGGGTTGTCTGCATGTCAGATGTCCGTAACCTGGGGACTGCCTGTATAGCATTCTAGCAGCATGCCTTGATCTTTTTGAATTCACACAGTCATAATGACTGTTTCTGATGGTTATACCCCATTTTCTGAGTTAAACAGATGCACATCTGTAGGCTTATTTACTTGCTGGTTTCCTTACCCACACAGATAGAACGAGTTAACAAAAGATGTGCTTTCTTCCCTTTGCCTCAGTAACTTCTTAAAAGTGAGGAAAATGTTTCCTTATTAACATATCATGTGTTAAACTCAGAATATCAGCAACAGGCAGGACCGCCTCCTCCAACCGCATTAGCATTTCTAAGTAATAGGATAGTGTTTTGTATCACCATAGGTTCATAGGTTCATAGGTTCATAGGTTCATACTAGGCTATCTGCCCAAGGGCATTTATAAGCCTAGCCCATAGTTATGTGGCTTTCGCCACCCCTTTAGTTTGAATAAAAACTATGCCTATCATTTTGCTGTGCCTCTGTCAAGCAGTGACGCTGAAGTAATCCCTGGGGTATATCTGCAATCTCCCATCCATTGGTCAAGATTCCTCTTGAACAAGACCAGAGAGGTGCTCTGCCTCACATGTACCGGGATTTTGTTCCACAGCATAGGGAGTCTCTGGGTGATGAATCTGTCCCTCCAGCACGTTCTATTTATAACCGTGTCAAGGTTTAAGTCTCCCGCCCTTGTGGTTCATGAATGCACTGTACTTCTACGGATACATTAGCAATAGTTTTCTTCTTAAACACATGCTGTGCCTTTAATAAGTGTTATCAAACTATATGAATCCATTATTCCTTTAACTACCCTGCCATCAATTAAGGCATTGAAGTTGATTCAGTTCAGAATAGGACAGTAAATTAATGGAATCTCAACCATTTTTGCAGATAATTTATCACATTCTCTAAGCATAAGATCATTAGTAGCATGTTTTTCATTGCGTATAGTTTTCACAGGTGTAACTGTGTTATCATCACTAGTACAAAATCTAGTTGTGTGACCATTTTTCTACATTTAAAATGCTGTATTTATTTATTTATTTTATTTTACATTTGTTGACCGGGAGTGTCCGACTGAGCTAAAGCCCTTTTTCAGCGGAGGCCTGGGGAGAAAAGCTCCAGAATATACAAAAATTACTAGAGTGATATTCAGTAAGTTACAAATCACTTACAGTAGTTGCCAGGATTATACAATCATATAAACAAAAGCATAATAACAATTAATGCATAAGAAACAAAAATGTTGAAGTTTAAAAAAGTTAGCTACTCTAAAGTTCAATAAGCAGATTAAAGGAATAGTTTTGAGAGTTACGTAGAAGGAATAGAAATGTAATAGATAAACAGGGCTAGTTTGGTTGGTTATGGTCAGGGAGGGTTAATGCAGTGGCTGGTCCAGTGTTTTTTGAAGTAGTCTTTGGTGGCTAGCTTAAATTGTTTGGGGTGTGTAAGGTTTCTTATTTCTAGTGAGAGTCTGTTCCATGCAATAGAGTGGTGGTCGCTGTATAACTTGCACCCTGTCTTAGATTTAGGTTTGTAAACAGTTAATAGGTTTTGGTTTGTGCTTTGGAGTTGTCTGATAGGGGAATAGAGGGAGATGAGGGATGATGTGCTTGGCAGAAAGCTGGCTGCTTTAGAACGGTGTGTATGATTTGGAGCTGTGATTGGAGAGATAGGTGTGGTAATCCGAGCCAGTTCAGGTATTTTCGGGAGAGACAGTGGTGGGATTTATATGTTTGTTGAGCTGCAAATCTGGCTATCTTGTGATAGGTCGATTCTAGTTTGGTAAGTAGGGAGGAGTTCAGATCTGTGAGTATTTGGGAACAGTAAGTTAGGCAAGATAGTAGGTAGGCATGTGACAGAGTAATCCTAGCATTAGGGGTGAGGAATTTGTTATTCCTATACAGTAGTCCTAGTTTCTGATGGATTTTTCTGATGCAACTGTTAATGTGTAGATAAAATTTAACGCCAAGTAGTTTTGTGCTAGATTCGACTTCTATAGGGGTATTGTTTAGGGACGTTATGGAGAAGGAAGGCTTGATGTGGTGAATAGACTTAGGAAGAAAGAGTAGAAATTTTGTTTTTTTAGGGTTGAGGATGAGCTGGTTATTTGTGAGCCATGTCTCTACTCAGTTAAATGATGTCTGGGTATTAGTTAGGAGTTCAGAGGGTGAGTTAGCAATAGCGATGACTGTAGAGTCATCTGCACATTGGACAATGATAGACTGAAACCAAGAGGAGTAAAGTGAGTTGGTAAAAATATTAAAAAGTAGAGGTCCAAGTATGTCCCCCTTAGAGGACACCTTTTTTTACTGGAAGGGGGAGTAGATAGTGTTGAGTCCCATCTCAGTGACTGCTGCCTATCAGTGAAATAGCTAGAGAACCATGAGATAGTGCTGTGGGAGAAGTTAAGACCTGTGAGTTTGTTATGTAGCAGAGAGTGAGAGACAGTGTCAAAAGCCTTTGATAAGTCAAGGAATAGGCAAGATAAGAGTTTATGATCATCTTTGGCTAGAGAAATAGTGTTGATGAAGGATAGTTGAATTGTGGTGGTACTATGCTTGGGATGGAAACCATGCTGTGTAGGAGTGACCAATTTTCCCTGTATAAGATCATGCATAACTTGCTTATGTATGCATTTCTTGAGGACATTTGAGAGAGGAGAGAGGATAGTGATAGGTCTGAAATTAGAGATTTCTGTGGAGTTACTTCCTTTGTGTATACGGAGAGTGTAAAATTGTTTCCAGATAGATGGGACTTTAGATTCAGTGATGGACCAATTTATTAGGATAGGTACAGGTATGGCAAGTGAGTTTGCAGCAGTTTAGAGAAACAAATGAAGGGATATTGTCTGCAGATACTGAGCATGGTTTGAGCTTAGAGAGAAGATCTTTGATGTGGTTAGTGGGAACAGGTTTGAAAGTAAAGGAGTTTTCAGTGTTAGTGGTCAGGGGTACAGGGAGGGTAGAAGTGTTACAGTTAGAGGGGTTGGGGTTAAATAGTTGTTAATAGATTCAATGAAATAGGTGTTGAATGTGCTGGCAGTTTCTTCAGTGACTTGTCAGGACATGGGTTTGGTAAGGTCAGGTTGCCAGGATGTAGTATCTGGTTTATAGCATTCCAGAATTTCTTTGGATCAGATTTCATTGTTGTTGGGGGATTAAAATAGAAACATTTTCTGTCTTTGTTGATGAGTTTTTTTGTTTGATTTCTAAGTTCTTTGTACTTTTTCAAATCAGCAGGATGTTTGGAATGTACCCATATTTTCCAAGCCCTATCTCAGGTTTTCATAAGGGTATGGGTGTCTTTAGATAACCAGGGTGAGCTTTTTGCTTTTGTCTGTATATGTCTGTAGCTATTACTTTTTGTTTGCTACCAACACTGGACTTTTACTGCATCTGTAATTAACTGCTGAGTTATATACATAATTTAATAGCATAACGACTGTTCTACTAAAGCAACAAATCTTTTGGCGCATTTAAGGTCAGTTTAACACATCCATTTTCTTAAAGAACAGCAGATGCAGGGTGGTATCCAACGAGACGGAGCCCGAATAATGAAAATTCTTTCTTTACTCAATCCAATGATCAAAATGAAGTACAAATACACATAAAGTCACAGTTCATTCTAGTTCTTATTCTGCTTACTGAGTTTGTTGCCATTTTCTTAAAGAATTAGATACAGGTCTTTTTACATTTGATGATTGCTACCCATTCTGTCATTTTACTTTTATCTTGTTGACCATCAGGATTTTGCAGTAATGTGCTTTAAGCTATATAACTGTGACCTTACCATTTTGTTATGAGAAGACATCCATCTATGAAACTTTGCACTTGTGTTTCTGAATCTGAGGTAACATCAGCTCTGGAAATACTGACCTAATTCCCCAGCCCCAACATGCTGACATGCTATACCGTCAGCTTAGATAGCAGTGGGAGGGCCACATCAGATTCTGTTATCTCCACCCCACAGTTGGCATTAGTTCCATTTAACCCTAGCCTCTACCACTGCTCACTGGCTGATGCTCAGCACATCCTTACTCCAAGGATAGACATCTGTATGCTCCAGCTTACTCCATCAGGCATCCAAGACACTAACTGAACTCTATTCACCATGGCTTTAGTCAGGACCTTAGCCCCCTACACCATGAAAGTGACATGCATTCTTACTGAAGATTTAAGTAGAGACAACATTACCTTTGAGTGCCATGTGGTCACCATACACAACATGTTTTTAATGATGCATCAGCATTTTCTGGCTATTACTTGAGCACTGGTACCAAAACTTTACTTTGTAGTGTAGCACATAGGTCATTGAAGTTGTCCACAGCCATTAACAGCTGATAGGTTCATAGGTGATTACCAGACTAATGACCTCAGGGGTGTTTACTGTTCTATGTGCATTTTTGCTAAAGATTTTTTGCAACTATTCTCTCAGATGTATCTGATTAGTTTTGATGCCTTAGGGATATTTTAAAGGGTATAAGTTCATAGGTGATTAGGCTAACAACCCCAAGGTTTATTTTGTAAGGGTATTGTTGCATCCCACAGTACTTTTAACTTTTTTTTTTTTTTTGTAAAACTCAGTTTGCTTTCTATTTAGCTAGGAGTATAAGAAGTCTAAAAGCCATTTAGGATATATCAATCTATGACAATTAATATGGCAGTGACTTTTGAATCATCAGAAAATTTACTCACCTTCTAGTGCAGCATGACAGCAAAAGTGGACGTAAAGATTTTAAATAAAAAAGGTACAGGTCAACGATGACTGGTACATCCCCTTCTTATCGATCATGGAAAGGAATGTACTTTTTTATTTTGATCCTATGCATGGGTAATAAACCAGTTTTGCATCCTTTTGATGAAATGTGTATTCATCTTTAATTTTAATAAAATATTCAATATTGCAGTGCAATTGAATCAGAGGTCCTGGCTGATATATTTCAATTATATTACCATAATCCTTTATTAGAGCTGATGTATATGATTACCCAACATGCCTCTCAACTGTCCCAGATTTTCAGGGATATCCTGTTTTGATTCAAGTTTTAGCTCTGCCCCTCTTAATCCCTCAGATAAGAAGTGACATTTGAAGAAAATGTGGTGAATTACATATAATGTTTGTGTCTTTCGGCTTTTCCCGGTTAGGGGTCGCCACAGCGGAACTCCGGTCCGCTAATGATTGGCAGTTGATTTTTTACGTACCGGCTTGCCAGGCCTGACACACAACCTTCAACGAAGGTACGCCCATTCGCGCATGTCTCCACGCAGAAGACGCTCTAGCTGAGAATCGAACCGGACAGCGTCTTACTGTGAGGTGACAACGCTACCGCAGCACCACCAATGATAATAATCAGAGTTATACACTCATTTAGTTCAGAAAATGTATATTAATTCACATTCTGTCAATGTCTCAAGATAATAGTTCTAATATTTTAAAAGTGTACCTGATTGTCTCTGACCATTTCTGCATTTGTCCCTGATTCATTGAGACCTATGTTACCAAGGCATAAAACCATACTGATCTAAATCTGCTGCCTGTGATAAATTAGATGGTATACATTTCAAGGTCGCCATCTCAAAGCTTTTCCTTATAGTACTAGTAAATATAGTTGCCCTATATTTATTTGCAGTGCTACTGGACAGGAATTACAGCAACTGTTGTCTATATTCTGCAACAAAGCTAGTGCTGGAAAAGGGTCTATATTATAACATCGAATTCTACAAAGATCGAATGTTATAATATCGAACCCTAAAACACCAAAATCCCAAAACATCGAACAGTCAGAATAGCAAATTTTTTCCCAGGGAAAAAATTCACTATTCTGAGAAACATACACACAACAAAAACACACACAAAAAGCAGCAATCCACGCACATACACTTAAAATCCTACACCTAAACCTAAACTAAACTTTACATACTCTACTAGCTATCCACTTACCTTAACCTAACCCTAACCCTAAGGTCCATCACTATCGCACACTCACCTCACCCGTGCCCTAACCCTAACTCACCTAACATGGCCCCTAACCTACACACAACCGCACACTTACCTGACCCGCACCCTAACCCTAATGTCCACATAACCGCACACTTACCTCACCCACTCCCTAACCCTAACTCACCTAACCCGCCCACTAACCCTAACCTACACACAATTGCACACTTTCCTGAACCTGACCAGTAATGTTCCAACATATCGAACGCTGAAAACAGCGAAGCCACAGCAATGGCCCACCAAATTCTTTCCCTGGGAAAGACTTCAGTGTCCTGCACCTTCGCTGTTTTCAGTGTTCGACATTACGGGGTCAGTATTATAACATTCGATCTTTGTAGAATTCGATGTTATAATATAGACCAGCTGGAAAAAGCCTGCTAAACAGTGGGTTATACAGTCTCTGCCTTTGCTTTAAAAATATCTGTTTAAGCCATCTGGACCCGCCTTTGATTAACCTCTTATTTTATCTAATGATTTAACCTATTCCTCTAATAATATAGTGCAGTACTCCAGGGCATACATTTCAGAGGCAGTGGTCAAAACTGTGTTAGTAAAATTCTCATAGAAAAAAAAAGCTTTCTATGATTTTGTTACTATCTATAATGGTCGGATCCACTTTCCTGAATATATGTTATTGTAAGAGTCTTTAAAATGACATCTGACATGCCTGTAGAGGACCATTTTGTTATCCTCAGTATGGGATGCTAATAGCTTTATGTTTTCATACTGGTCCCTAACAGTGTCTTAGGCCTGAAGGCCATTAAGAAACATAGTGTCCTTCATACTGTAATACTTTCATGAACAAACCCAGCTATCAGAAATACCTCTAAAGATGCAACATTTCTAATATCAGTAGGAAGTTTGTCTCACAGTCATAGAATCTACTGTGTGAAGAATTTATCCCTTCCTTTTTTATATTATAGTACACTATATAGTTACAAACCTACAAAAATGTGAACGTATTTCAAGGCCTAATATGGACCTTAACAATTCATCCCCTCTTGCCTTATAGGCCATGCATAGGTTTTCCCTTATTAATTGGCAGTTATGTTATCTTCCTTAGTGTTGGTACTTGCTTAGAAAACTTTCTTTGAACTGTCTGTAAAAGATTAATGTCTATTAATGTATAAGAAAAGAATTGTGAATTATGTTCAATTATAGCACAAACTATACATTATATACATTTGTTAATGTAATAAAATGTATTGTTCTTATTACTCTGATTGATAGAGCCATGTGTCCAATAGCTTTAGACTTTTATGTTTAATTAGTGTTCTTTAAAGTTACAACATAATATTTTTTTAGAATTCCAGGGTCTTTGAAACATGACATGAGACAAAGAAGAGCCTTACAAAGTAATCTTGCTATCCAAACTTCTCCTCCCAAAACCATGACATTCCTCTTATCACAGTTACCCATGTATAAATACAGGACAGACATACATTTAAATCATCTGCAAATTTTAAGTGTTGTAACTTCAGCTCCAGTCTAGCAATTGCCAGTGTGAGAATGTAGAAAAAAGAAAATTAAAGAATGAAGGACCCAAAACAAATCCTTGTGGCATGCCACAAGATATCTTTCTGCAAGGTGAGATTTTGCTCAGGATGGTAACCTGTCATAACTTTTGTGTAAACCACCCACCTATTACCAAGTATAGGCTGATTTTAAGGGAGAGTAATGTGTTTGTTGTTCCTTCGCGATGTAATGAATTAAATGCTTTACGTTACAGAGGTACAGATAGACTATTACAGTGGCTAGGCCTAAATCTCATACTTTATTAAGACCTTGTAACAAAAGGAGATTTTGCCAGCCCAGCTATCTGGAATTTTGCAAATAATTATATATCATTTGTGAATATCAACATGATTATGCTTATGTGACAATTGTATTAGAACTTTATGTTACGTGTATTTCAAACTGCTGGTACAGAAGTGTGTGTTGAACAGGGTTTGTGCAGTGCCGAGCTTAGGAGATGTATCCACAGTGTACCCTACTGGAAAAGAACAGAAGTGTACATACACTATTATAACTGTGTAAATGTATACATTTTAACAGTGGAAACTAGAATATAAAGTGTTAACTTGCAAAACTTCAAGAAAATAGTTGAAATTAAATTGTTTTATAACTGGACCATAAAAGATGGTTTCAATGCAGCAAGGAGATAAGATGTGTAAGACTAGGGAGCTTTCTGCATTGTTTTGTAAGTGTTTCATTGTTTTATGTCTTCCAGCAGCTGCAAACATCTGAGGACAATGTATTTTCACAAGGAGATGCTAAATGCTATCAGTTTTTAGCAGTGGGGGCTGGGAACTGATAGTCAGATGATAAGAAGTGATGTCATGCTGCCAGCTATCCCAGCAATAATATTTGAAATATTACTTTAAGAACTCTCTGAAAGAGAGACAGGCAGGGCATTTTGTATTTGTATTTGACCTGACAACCTTAGCTGGAAAACCCAGTTACCATATCTGACTTGCCTTGCTGTAATAGTAAGTTTATAGGGTATAGTAATTCTTTTAGATAAAGTCAGGAATATAGTAAATATTAGTTTAGATGTTCTTTCCTTATTTATTTGAGACTGTCCTGCAATGTTGTTTTAAATATGTCCTGTGATTTTGAACTCTGAAGACACTTTGAATATGTATTTAGTATTGTCTTGTTCTTTTATTATTTATTATTAAATATATTTGAACCTTTCAATTGTGGCTGGTCTGTCTATTGACATATTTAAGGTCTTAGGCTACTTGCATATCTATTTGGTGACACTGTGCAGGCCAGTTTAAATAGCCTTGCTCTTGGTCCAACTACAATTTGGATTAATAGTAACATTAGTCAGTAAGATTGGACACCCTTTGCTAAGGGCCTTAAAGTAGTTGATAAGTAGTGGCTGGGGGCAGTGAAAACTATCTTACAGTCTGGGCAGAAGGGGGCATATCTAGTAAATCTGTGCCAGCCTTTCCCAGGTGTTTGTGTATAAATCAAACCTCAAAGTGCGTATGTGTGTCAGCTACATGGGCAAGGACATGAGGCACTGGTTAGACAGAGAGGGTGCTTGAGATCTTGTCTTGGCCACTAAGCTGAGAACTCAACTGTATAGCTGTGCAAGTAGGGAGTCTTATTGGAGATCTGGAGGAAGAGTTAAAAAACAGCCCCAGACTGACTGTGGTTTCTGTGTGCTCTTAAAGGAAAATGCACTTTACCATGTCTGCACCTGTCATCCTCACAGTATGTATGTCCCCCCACTGTTGCCAGTGGTGAGGATGGAGGCTCCTTGATTACTGGGCCAGTGCTGGGGTGTCACATATTAATTGGTGGCAGTGGTGGGATATCCACATATTAGGATTCACTGGTATGGATATTGAATTCCTTTAGCCTGTAAACAGTGGTCACTAAAGAAAGTGTTTGTACTCTCAATCTGATACACAGTGAACATTCAGAGTTTCATATCACAATAGTTTTATATATTTTTTGTTAGCTTAGTTAGTCAGGGAGAGCAGGCAAGGATGTCACCAGAGGAGTATGGCAAGCCAAAGGACTGGTGTATGCCAACCTGACTAAATCAGAAATGATTGCAGCCTTGATCACAGCTGCATCACAGACCAGCAACCAGGAGAACAACCAGGTTGGCATTGGAGATGTACAACTCTCAGAATATGGACAGATCAACCTTTCCACAGTGGACTTAAAAATCCAGCTGGAGTTAAAGAGACTTGAACTGGATGCTAGACATTTGGAAATCGAATCGACAGAGAGACTGTGTTAGGACAAACAAATGGAATTACAAGCAACAGAGAGACTGAGATGTCTAGAAGCTGAAGAGAATGAGAGGCAGAGGCAACATGAAAAGGAGATGCTAAGTCTTGGCTAGGGTCATGAAGGTAATGGGGAAGGGAGTAACCGACCCGAGTAACTGAACCCCAGAAGCAACAAAGGTCAGTAAATTTCTTTCACAATTTACAGAAGGGGATAATTTTGATAGTTTCATTCATATGTTTGAAAGGTTATGTAAGTAGTATAATGTTGACCAAGGGCTCTGGGTACGGTTCCTGACCTCCTTACTCCATGGTAAAGTTGTAACTGCTGTTTCTAAATTGTCTGATACTGATTGCTTAAATTATAATACTGTTAAAATTGTCATTTAGAGTGTTTTAAGTTAACACCTGAAGCTTATAGGAAAAAGTTTCATGAGCATAGACACAATGCAGATGAAAGTGTGTGTGAATATATTGTTGAACTAAGCACTTATTTTCATAGGTCAGTAAGTGGGTGTCAGATCACCACTTTTGAAGGGCTGGAAGACCTTTTGGTCAGAGAACAAGCCCTTAGCACTTTGCCTGAAGACATGAGAATCTGGTTAGCAGATAGACAATGCAATACTGCTGATGAGTTGGGAAAGAAGGGAGACTTATATCTAGCAAGCAGGGCATCACTGTACAGGAAGGGGATACCCAGTGGGCATCACTGCACAGGAAAGGGATACCCAGTGCTGCTTGTGGGTCTAAGGAAAACTATGGTGGGCAGCTTAGACCACCCCAATGGAGTCTGCCAGTAGCAGGGGAAGCCATTAGCCCAGGTACACATCCAGGAACAAGGGTTAAATGTTTTAAATGCAACCAGTGGGGCCATGTAGCATATAAATGTCCACAGAGGCAAGGTGGGGAAAAAAACGTGGGAGAGCCAGTAAGTAGGAATGACAGAATGCCAGTAGTAAGTTGTCTGGAGACAACAAGGGATCCAAACTACCACAAGAGGTTATATCCTATCTTAGTAAATGGAGAAACAGGCCACTACTAAGAGAAACACAGCCTCTGACCTAACCATTGTGAAACCTGCAATGGTTAAACAGGAGCACTACTTGCTTGGGCAGTCTACTCCAGTCAGAGCTTTAGGAGCGACACCATTCCAAATACCTTTGGTTAGGGTTCATCTTGATGGGAAAGGTGGAAAAGGAAGCCATCAAGCAGGTGTGTTTGAGGATATCCCTGCAGATGTCCTGATAGGGAATGATTTTGATAATGCAGTACCTTGTGTGCATGCAGTGACATGCAGTCAGGCTTGGAGACATGCATGTGTGTCTGGTAGCCTGGGAGGACCCTAACAGACCACAGACCTGAAGCCAGGACAGGTGTGGTAGTTACTTCAGGGAGAGAGGTACCCTGTAGCAGTGAGAGTGAAGGTGAGCCACAGCTGCTTGTGGGTACTGATGTTCCCTTGGACAGGGTGACTGTAAAGGCAGAGGTGAGTAGTAGTACCCAGGCTGATAGTAAGGCACCACTGTCAGAGGATACCAGACCTCCTGTGGAAGGGAAGCTGAGAAGGGTTACAAAGAGGGAGTTGAGGCAGGCTTAGCTCTCAGACCCTACACTACAAGGCCTGAAGGAGGTAGCCAGTGAGGCACCTGATTGTCCAGGGAAGGGGGTATCTGTATACTGGGACAAAGGGTTACTGTATAGAGAGTGGACCCATGAGGGAGGCTAGAGAGTGAGAGAATATAGCAGCTGGTAGTGCCCAGAGCCTACCATCTGGCACTTCTAGCCATAGCCCATGATATTCCCTTTGCAGGTCATATGGGCATAAAGCATTCCAAGAGACATATTATGCAAAACTTTTATTGGCCTGAGATTTCCAGAGATGTAACAGAGTACTGCAGGACCTGTGAGCAGTGTTGAAAGGTAGGCAAGGCAGGAGACAAGGTGAAAGCTTCTTTGATGCCTTTGCCTGTGATTGAGGAGGCATTTCAGAGGGTAGCTATGGATACTGTGGGACCTCTGAGTACCCCAGGTTCTACAGGGAAGAAGTATATCCTAGTGGTAGTAGATTATGCTACCAGATACTCTGAGGCAGTGGCATTGTCCCCCATTGAGACAGAAAAGGTGGCAAATGCATTGTTAGAGATTTTCAGCGGGGTAGATTTCCCAAAAGAAATACTGACTGACAGAGGTGCCAAGTTCATGTCAGACCTGCTGGCTTGTCTGTGGAAGTACTGTGGGGTGAAGCACCTAAAGACCACCTACTACCATCCCCAGACTAATGGTCTTGTTGAGAGGTTAAACTCTACACTCAAGACCATGCTACAGAAATTTGCAGACCAATTCAAGAGGAAGTGAGACAAATATTTGCCCCATCTGTTGCTTGGTTACAGAGAGGTGCCTGAGGATTCCACAGATTTTTCACCCTTTGACTTGCCATATGGGCATATGGTGTGGTGACCTCTAGATTTGATTCATGATGAGTGGGAGGGTGAGTGTGAATCCCACAAAGAGTCTGTTGTGGCATATGTCCTAAACCTCAGGACAAGGCTCAGGGAACATGGCCCAGGAGTACCTGGCAGAAGCCCAAAAGCAGAAAAAGGTCTGGTATGGCAGGACTGCTTGAGCTAGAGAGTATGCTGTAGGGCAACAGGTAATGGTGCTCATTCCTGTCATGCACAATAAGCTGCAGGCAGCTTGGGAGGGATCCTTCAAAGTGGTAAGGAAGGTCAGTGATGTTAACTACATGGTAGAACTGCTAGGCAGGAGGAAGGAGCACATACTGTACCATAACTCGATGAAACCTTACCATGATAGCGAGGCCCTGGTGTAAGTATTTGCAGTACAAAGGAGGAGGAGTCTGAGGGGGATCGATGGCTACAGAGACCAGCCAGCCAAATCCCAAATTACTGTGGTGGAGCCTCGGGTTGCAGGCATATGATAGGTCAGTGCAGCACTGTACTAGGGTCAGAAATGCCAAGGCATCAGGAATCTCAAGACAGAGTATGGGGTAAGGTATTCTCAGATAGGCTGAATCCACTCAAGCAGTGTTTCTCAAGGGTCACTTAAAAACTAGCTTGAGTCCTCAGGGGAGGGGGGAGAATGTAACAAAAGGAAATACTGCCAGCCCAGCCATCTGGTATTTTGTAAATAATTATATGTCCTTTGTGAATATCAGCACAATTCATATGCTTGTGTTACAACTGTATTAGAACAGTATGTTATGTGTATATCAAACTGCTGTTACAGAAGTGTGTGTTGAACAGGGTTTGTGCAGTGCTGAGCATGGGAGATGTAGCCACAGTGTACCCTACTGGAAAAGAACAGAAATGTATATACACTATTGTAACTGTGTAAATGTATATATTTTAACAGTGGAAATTAGAACATACAGTGTTAACTTGCAAAACTTCAACAACATAGTTGAAATTAAATTGTTTTATAACTGCACCATAAAAGATGGTTTCAAAGCAGCAAGGAGACAGGTTGTCTAAAACTAGGAAGCTTCTGTATTGTTTTGTAAGTTTTTTATTGTTCTATGTCTTCCAGCAGTTACAGACATCTGAGGGCCATGTATTTTTACAGGGAGATGCTAAATGCTGGCAGTTTCTAGCAATGAGGTTTAGCTGGGAACTGATAGTCAGATGGCAAGAAATGTCATGCTGACAGCTACCCCAGTGATAATATTTGAAATATTAATTTAAGAACTCTCTGAGTGACAGACAGGGCATTTTGTATTTGTCTTTGACCTGACAACATCAGCTGGAAAACCCACTCACCGCATCTGACTTGCCTTGCTGTAATAGTAAGTTTCTAGTGTATAGTATTTCCTTTAGACATGGTCAGGAATATAGTAAAGATTAGTTTAGATGTTCTTTCCTTGTTTATTTGTCTGTCCTGCAATGTTGTTTTAAATATTTCCTGTGATTCTGAACTTTGATGTCACTGTGAATACATATTTAGTATTGTTTTGTTATTTTATTATTTATTATTAAATATATTTAAACCTTTCAATTGTGGCTGGTCTTTACTAGAGACATATTTAAGCTGTTAGAGTACTTGCATATCTATTTGGTGACACTGTGCAGGCCACTCGTAATAGCCTTGCTCTTGGTCAAACTACAATTTGGATTAATAGTAACATTACACAGTAAGATTGGACACCCTTTGCTAAGGGCCTTAAAATAGCTGATATTGGCTGGTGGCAGTAAAAACTACCTTATAGTCTGGGCAGAAGGGGTCATAGCTAGTCAAACTGTGCCAGCCTTTCCCAGGTATGTGTGTGCATGTGTGCGTGCATGCGTGCATGTGTGTGTGTGTGTGTGTGTGTGTGTGTGTGTGTGTGTGTGTGTGTGTGTGTGTGTGTATCTGTGTATATAAGTCAAAACTCGAAGTGTGTGTGTGTCAGCTACTTGGGCAGGGGCAAGAAGCACTGGTTGGAAACAGAAGGTGCTGTAAGTCTTGGCTTGGTCACTCAGCTGAGATCTAAACTCTATATCTGTGACAGTGGGGAGTCTTATTGGGGATCTGGAGGAAGAGGGGATAAACCAGCCCCAGACTGACTGTGGTCTCTGTGTGCTCTTAAGGTAAATTGCACTTTACTGTGTGTGTACTTGTCATCTTCAAAATTTGTAGGTCCCCCACTGTTGCCAGTGGTGAGGATTGAGGCTCCTTGATTACTCAGCCAGTGCTGTGGTGTCAGAGACCTCATAAAAGAAAAACATACAAGATAATGTAGAACAGCCCTTAGTAAACTCATATTTATTTATTATTTTTCTTTTGTTTTATTTATTTGCTTTCTATTTACTGTGAAAATATAGTTGGGCCATGTATGACCCTTTTAAGTGGAGGCCCGAGGAGACAAGTTCTATACTTTTAAGAAAGTATGAAAACAACATTTACAATACAATAACATAATGAAAAGCATGATAACAGAACAGTCTATGTAAAAGCATGATAACAGAACATCTATGTATATAAAATTATTAAAATATAATTAATTGAAACATACATGGGATAATTAACTAAAAGCATACTTATGGCCACAGTAAGTATGTACTTAGCTAAATTAGTTAGTAGCCGATAAAAAGTAAACTCTTAGCTTATTAAGGTAAAACCTGTATACTTAAATGATTGGTTTAGTGGCCAATGAGGAGCAGTAAGATGGAAATTAATTGTGTTATATTTCAGACTTAAGAAGTTTTACAGTAGGAAAGTATGTGCAGTAGATGCAAAATTTATTATTGTAGTTGTAAATATATTTGCTATGTTGAGAGTAGTTGCATTAACAGAGAGATAACAACAGATTAAAGAGCATCCTAGGAACATGCTGATATTAGATGTAGCTGTAGAGAGATGGGAGCTCGGTATACAGGTGAAAGAGGGGAGGGATGAGCTAATTACTCTGAGTATTTGAGTATTAATACCTATTCACAGCTGCAAACAAAGAAGTATTATAGAACCTCTGTTAGGAACCAGGTGGAAAGAAATTGTGTTGGTGGAGTGACCTTACAGAAACCTAGAACAGAATATGATAGGTTGGTGGCAATCTCTTCTGGGAAAGATTATATGTAGGACATGGCAAAGAGAAGCTAATTGTTGAGGTGTAACAGTTACATTATATTGTTTGGGTCAGATTTGGAAGGGAATTGTTATGAGATGCTGGGGTAGGCAGAGCTGTCATGTGGGTTGTACGGTTGCAGATCTTAGAAATAATTTGTGTCATTTTTAGTCCACGTTTAAAACTGATGACTTGCCAGATGTTGGGGGGGGGGGTTACAGAAGTTGACTACACAACTGGAATATAGATCATTCTCATGGGAATTAGTGGCTTTAAAGATCCAGGCCAAGTGCTTATTTTTGGATTGTAAAGATATCGGGTAGCAGTGAGTTCAGAGTTGGACATTTCTTTGGTTGGTATAATATTTTATGGGCAATTAATTGAATTTGAGGACACTGGGGAACTCCATCCATGATTTTTGAAGGTCTGTGCAGTGATAGGTTTCTTTGTGGAGAACAGCAGTAAAGTTGGCTATTTGATTATAACCTTTGTCAAGTTTTGCAAGTAGCATAAAATGGCAAATTGTGATGATAGGGGAAGAGTAAAGAAGAGTAGTTGAAAGGAAGCTGCTGTGTGCTTGATCATTGAGACAGTGACTAGCCATATACAAGATTCCAAGTAGTTGTGTAGTAGGGACAATATTTGTCTTGATATTCTATATTATGGCAACCATAAAACTGTTCAACAGTTGTTGTGGAATTTAGATGTAAAAAGCATTCATTTTGTTTTTTTTTTTTTTTTAGGGTTTAGCAATGTTTGTGAGTTATCAAACCAATTTTTCTATGTTGGTGAAAGATTTGTGTGACAAATTGTAGTTCAGATATTGTAGATGCTGAGTACATGGCAAACTTGCGATGTGGACATAAGTAGTCAGGTTTGCAAATGTCTTGGCTAACATCTTAAACCTAGTTTTGGTCCCAAATTTAATTGTAGGTGCATCACAGCTCTGCCATACCCAGTACTGGCACTTGTAAAAAAATGCAAAAGGGCTAGTCCTGAATGAAATAATAACACTTATCATCATCAGCACCACGGTTAATCAGCTACACTAGCCCAAGAGGACTGGTTATTGACAATACTGTGTACTGGATGTTTGTTCAAATTCTTTGAAAAGATGTTGTTGTAGCTAATTTTTAAAATATGTAATATATGAAATTCATAGTATTACTTAAACTTGAAGAAAAACTTATGGTCCGACATTTGCAGATAGTGATGTTTGTCACCACCCTTTAAGATAGGAATAACAACCAACTTTTTCCATTTATCAGGAACCAATCTCTTGTCTAAGAAATGATTATATAATCTCAGCAATGATGTCACCAAATTTGCTTTATTTACTGATAAGCTTGGAATATGATCTGGTCCCAAGGCATGAGACTTCTTAACCATACAGCACTGATATAATATGTTATTTATTGCTGGATATTTATCAAATTTTATTTCAATCTAGTCTGGCAGTTAAAGCAGATGATTAAGGTTATGAACTATTAATAAGATGATTCCTATGGCTCAGGGTTTGATTTCTTTAGCCTCGATTTGCTTACTGTGTTACCATGAGCTAGTCACTTAGCATTACAGTGCTTTGAGGTAATTGAGAAATTGGGCTAGGCTCACAAAGATCTCCTAGATGCATGTGTAGTAACTACCTATAAAGTCTAGTTCATGATCTCTAACCAACTTCCTATACATTGATGCAAAAAATCATTAAAAAGTTAGCCATTACTAAACACTGATGCAATGGTCTTCAAAATATGGTAATTTCATTTAGCTTTTGTTGGACTTCAAAAATATGGTAATCTCGTTTGACATTTCAGGAACCAGGAGAAAAGATGACCAGTTACCTTCACACACTTAACACACTGAGATTTTATTGTACTTGGTGGTCGCTCATTAGACATTTGTTTATTAGCATATAAATTATACTTTTTATAACTCCAATATCTATATTTCTTTTTTGTTAAACACTTACTCCACCATTGCTGTAAACAAGTGTTATCTTGAAAGCTCTACTGTTTTCCAGGAACCCTAGACAAAAGGCCTTTAGTGTATCACTGGTCTTACTGTGATTTACATCTTGAAATAAAATACGAATGGACATTTTTAAAATGAAAGTAACTTAATTTAATAGTATCTAGATGGAATGCTAAAGTGAATTGCCTTGTGATCAAAATTACTAAGGGCTGAACATTACTTAATGCTCGTATAAACTTTTCTATATTTATTAAAACTAAATAAAAGATACTGTTCCTGCCGCTAGGTGTTATCACCATCTAAGTGGGTAGAAGTAAGATCCGGGGATTCAAGTTACAAATATGAACAAGAGACATAGGTATTCAAATTAATATTTGGAAAACAGAAGTCACCTAAAAGAATATTTTAAAGTTATTATTTATCATCCTTCCCACTGATGACAAAAATGTAATAGTTTTATCAATATTTAAATGATGACTCCTGTATACTGCAATGAGTCTGATTTTTCCCACTGAACAGGATTTATAAGTTCAGTAGTTATGGCCTCAGATTTATTTTCCAAAGGTACTAGTATTGTTGAGAGTAAAAGATATGTAAAGGTGTTAATATTTCCTCCATGTTGTGCTTCCTCTCTTCATTAAACTTTGTAAAATCCATTCTAATTTAAACCTGTAACATCCCAAGACGCAGTTGTAATAATGATTTTATAACTATTAGCAGAAATAATGTGTTGTCAGAATTGTGTTTCTTTAGCAAGCTTTGGAAAGCTGCACAATAGACCTTCAAAACATTACTAAATCTATCTGGTTGCTGGCCCTTCATGTTGACATATTCTGCAGTGAGCTTGCTACCTGAAATATTAATTTGAAACCCATAAGAACCAAACAAAGTTTGTTCTCTTGCAAAATCCATTCTTTATAGAAAGAGCTTTGCCTTGCAAGCCGGTTATTCAAAGATAGTTGTTTAAATATTTCATTTTAGTGAAAATGTAATTGGACATTCTTGGAGAGGGTAATATTTCACTTAACACCACTTTTGTCAAGTTTTTTCTACACCATCTTATTGTAGAAATTAAAGTATCTTCCATGTGGTTTAGTGAGGTGTTTTTCAAGTAATTCACATCTCATGTATGCTTATATGCTTACAAGTTCTTCTGCTTGTAATTTACTTTTGTAATAGTCCAACAACATTCAACAGTTTAACACTTGATAGATTTGACACACTTATGATGTCATTTTTATATCATTAAAGGACCAAAGGGGCAGCTAACATAGGCATGACACACTTATGATGTCATTTTTTTATATCATTAAAGGACCTAATGGGCAGTTAACTTGTGAAACACATACTATAAGAAATGAACTCCATTATTACCCTTCTGTTGCAGTCTTAGGGTTACTAAGACTATGACTACTCTATGAGTACCTGCAAGAATGTATGGATCGTGCTATCCCAAGCAAAACCAAGACTCACTCCTCCAAGAAAAGGAAACCAGTCTGGTGGGCCCCTGCCATAAACAAGCAATACAATAGAAGGAGCAAACTAGTACAGAAAAGAGTAAAATCCCAAGAAGGAAAGACAACCCTGATCAGTATCAACAAGAAACTACGATCCTTCATAAAATCATCCAAGGTTAGCTTCAAAAGAAAAATTTCCAAGGACTCAAAAGATAACCACAAAGTGTTCTTTAGCTATGTCAAGAACCTAAGTGGAAACTCTCAGATCTGCTCTGAGTTAGTGCAGAATGGCACAAAATACACTGAACCGACTGATACTGCCAACATTCTGGCAGACAGTTTGGTGCAAACTTCACCTCCTGTCAGCCCCCAAAAGGCCCATAACCATACCAGAAGAATGTAGTGCCCAGGCAATCACTAACACACAGGTTAAAACAGCCCTATCAAAGCCAAAAATACAGCTTCAATGGGACCAGACGGTGTCCCAGGCTGTGTCTTACACAAGCTCCAAAATGAACTAACCCCTCACCTAAACACACAGTTCAAACTCAGCCTCTCTACAGGCTACGTACCCATAGAGTGGTGCACAGCAATAGTTATCCCGCTCCACAAAGGTGGAGCCACAACAGACCCCGGGAACTATCGCCCTATAAGCCTGACTCGCCTGGTCTGCAAGGCTATGGAGCGCATCATCATGGAATTCATTAACAGAGACATTGGGAACCTTCAAACATTGGACCCTACCCAGTTTGGCTTTGTTAAGGGCAGATCATGTCTCCTAAACCTGGTGGACTTCTTTGATTTGATTTCTTTACCAAGGCTTTAGATGAGGGAAAGGAGATCCACATGGCTTACCTAGACCTCGCAAAGGCTTTCGACACCATTCCCCATTCTGGTATTATAGACAAGCTCACCAGCCTGAACATAAACCCCTATGTCACAAGATGGGTTGCCAGTTGACTCACAGATAGAACCCACACGGTGAGTTGTAGGCTCTAGGTCCGGCTCTAAACCAGTTACAAGTGGCATCCCCCAGGGCTCAGTTTTGGGACTCCTCCTGTTCGGTATATACTTCTCAGAGGTACAGACAAGCACAGGAAGACTATGGCTGACCAAGTTTGCAGATGACTGCAAACTGGGGGTCATAACTGACTCTCCAGCTGATACAGACATCCTCCACAAGGGTCTCACTGAGACTGATACCTGGTGTCAAAATCATGGCCTCAAGCTAAATGCCAAAAAGTGCATAGTCATCCCCTTTGGAAAAAACAAAGTACCCGTGAACTACCACATACGTGGTAGTCCCCTAAATACAAAAAATGTAATAAGTGATCTGGGGACCCAAGTAGATAGTAATCTCTCCTTTGATAATCATATTGCCAAGGTGGTTAGAAAATCCTTCTATGTGGCCCACCTAATCACAAAAGGGTTTGCATCTACAACAAAAGAGGTTATTGTGCCCCTCTACTCATCACTCATCAGACCCATCATAGAGTACAACACCCCATTTGGGATGTACCTTACAAGACACCTGCAACAGCTGGAAAGACCACAGAAGTACCTCACCAAGAGGATGACTGGCCTCAAACATATGCCCTATGCAGCCCGACTGAAGAAACTCCAGCTGTACTCGGTTGCATACCGCTTACTCAGAGGTGATCTCTGCCTGACATACAAGGCCATGTCCAACCCAGAATTGATGGGCATGCTCCACCTAAAAAAAACAAATCCCCTAGAGCCACACGCTCTAGGGATCTAAATCTCACCACAATGATGAATAGGATGTGCTGGAGGGATAGATTCCTGTCCCAGATACTCCCCATGCTTTGGAACAGGATTCCAGTCTACATTAGGCAGAGCCCCTCACTAACACTCTTAAAGACAAACCTTGACGAGTGGATGAGAAACAAAAAATTTACCCTGGGAATCACTGCAGTGGCTCTGCTGGACAGAGGCACAGGGAACTAATGTGTCTGCTGGACCGAGGCACAGGGAATTAATCTAAGGGGGCTGCGAAAGCCAACACATTCTGGCTAGGCTTATAGATGCCCTGGGCCAGATAGCCTAGTACTTACCTATGAACCTATGAACCTAGTTGGGCCACTGTCCTTTCTCTGGACTAACAGATTACACTGTATATGCAGGTCACTTAGTTTCCTTAACTTATTGGTGTCTGCATTCAGTAAATGAAAGAAAACCTGTTCTAATTTTGTTTCATTAATTGCTCTGTATTGGCTATAACCGGATTGCTATTTGTAATAATTGACGTCACACAACTGTCACCCCCTCTCTGGTAACCTAACTTTTGTCACCTAATATCCTAAATAACCTTGGACCTTCTAGAAGGAAGACACTAAAACAAATAATGCAATTTGGCTATACAAAATAACAGCATGCAAATACAGTTTAGAGAAAGGTGTGGAAAGAATGAGAAAAATATAAAGCACCACAATATCTTGAAAATGTCCGAATGCTCCACAACTGTCCTAACACAACCTTAAAATAACTCTGGTCAACCATTAAAGGTATGTTAAATCCTGGCCAAGAATTCAAGCCTAACCCATCTCCCAGTAACTCACCACTTATTATAGGTTCATAGGTTCATAGGTTCGTACTAGGCTATCTGCCCTAGGGCATTTATAAGCCTAGCCAGAGTGTGTGTGGCTTTCACCACCCCTTAGGATGAGAATACTATACCCAATAGTTTGCTGTGCCTCTGTCCAGCAGTGACACAGAGATGATTCCCGGGGTAAACCTACGATTAAATTCCCACTGTCAGTCTCGAACCCAGGACCTTGGTAACACTAGTCTGTATGACCTACCACTAAGCCATGAAACTGCAATAGACTTCAACCATTATTTCATAGTACAGTGTCCCTAACCAAGGATTCCCCACATCTAATTCCAATCCTGTCCAACAGCCATGTACCACCACATCCACTTTCTCCTTCAATTCTGTGCCCACATCTTATATACAACTACTCTTAAACAAGCTCAAACAATGCTCTACTTCCGCTGATGTCCATCTAAGTGAGTACCCTAAAATAGCAACCATTAGCATTGCCTATACTGTCTCAATCCTCATAAATAGGTTAATCCCGGAATCTCACATTCCCTCTCTGACAAAATCACACGTTACTCCACTACACAAAGGAGAAATTTCAACAGACATCAGTAAATTTAGAACTATAATAATCTTATTCCCCCTCTCCAAAATACTTGAAAATGTATTCAAAAACAATTGTTAAACTATTTCTTGCAGGAAGAACTCCTATCCTCTAAACAACCTTCTGAGGAAGTCAGAGTTGCTGACAAAAATGCTTAATCTTTAATAAAAAAAGGTTGTTTTGGATGTTTACATGGATCTGTGGCATTTATTTGGTTGCCTTTCTTCCTCATTTGTTGTTCCTGGTTAGTTTTTGTCTTCTATATAGATACTGTCAATAAAGCTAGAGATAATGACTCCTCCTTATTTCTGGACTTGTCTAAGCCATCGATACAGTTTGTCACAGCAAAAGTCTACTTCAGATGTCCTCACTAAGTCTATCTTAACCCACCCTTCCAAGGTACAAAAGCTACTTATCCAATAGGCATCAGTCAGTAAAATGGCACTCCACCCTCTTTACACACCTCCTAGTCCCCACCAGTGTAACACAAGGTTCTATCCTTGGTTCCTTTCTATTTAATATTCTGACCAACACCCTCCACACATCAGAACAACAAGCCTCTTAAATACAATGCACAGATGGTGGTACACTCATATGCACATCAGACAACCTGGTGCATTTATTTATTTGTTGACATTTGTTTACCAGGAAAGTCCGACGGGGTAATAAATATCCATTTTCAGCAGCTGCCTGGGTTGAAAAACTCCAAAGAGTTAAATAACATCAAATAAAACACTAGTACAACTGTATTTATTATTTATTTGCTTTGTTGACCAGTAAAAGTCCAATTAGAAAAAAACTCATTTTCAGCGGAGTCCTGGGGCGAAAATCTCCACATTTAAGTTACACATTAAGTACTTTTATAATTGCAGGGTAAAAACATCTATGCATGAGCTTATTTACATGATTTTGTAAATGTTGTTAAACATTTCTTACATGAACATAGCATTTTAACAAAAAAAAAAAAGAGAAAAATTAACATAAATTGACTAATTATTGAATAGAGAAATAATATACAATGACAATGTATTAAAAGCATGATGGCTGCAGGGAAAAGAACAAACTGAGGTGTTTTGAGTTTAATAATAATTTACAGACAGAGAAGTAGACTGTAGATTAAAATGATAAAGATATGAAAGGAGAAGTTATGGAAATGCGCAGGAAGATAAATGGACAGAGGAGGAATTGTAGTTAGTGGAAGGGTGTGAGAGAAGAAAAAAAACTAAGAGTTTGGGAAATAAGTGCAGTATGAGGAGGAGCAATAAGGTACAAAAAGATTAAGTAAGCAAATTGCTGTAAGAGGTGGAGAAAAGTAATCTGAGTAAAGCTAGCCAGGTGAGCAGGAAGAGCAGAGCCATCGTTAGCATAGGTGCTGTTTAGGCAAAGTTTTGAAACTATTTAAGTGTTCTACCTGTTTTAACTGTGTGGGGATTTCGTTTCAGAGTTTTGACACATAATGAAAGTAGAGAGAGTCTCCATCATTGTTGACTGTCTTACTGATACATAATAAAAGTTTATTGCTAGAGCGAATATCTCTAGTAGGTAAATAGTACAGTAGAGTATTTTGTAATGCTGGGCATTTGTCTGGAGAGTACAATAGGTTGTGGGCATTGATTAGTTGTGAGTACTGGTTTGGGAGTTTAAGAGAGTTTAATTGTTTTGATGCTAAGCACTGATGGGTTTTATAAGGTTGGTTGGTTGCAAATTTAGCTGTTTTGTAGTAGCAAGAGGTTAGTTTAGTTTTATATGTAGTGTTGATATTTATAACAATAGGGAAAGCATTTAACAGAGCAGGAAGGAGGTATGTTGCTGCTAAGGTAATCCTTGCTTGATCTGTCAGGTAGTATTTGGCCCTATAGAGGAACCAAGTTTCTGGTGAGTTTTCTTGATGAAATGAAGTATGTAGTTATGAAATTTGAGGTTATCATCTATTATGACTTCTGAATAGTTTAGTTTGACTTCTAGTTTGTATTTTTGTGTTCTTACCTGAGGTAATATGAAATGTATGTTTCTGGTTAAGGTGTTATTTTGGAGTAAATAGCATGTTTGTTTTTTTTTGGGGGGGGGGCATTAAGCAGCAAGTCAGAATTTTGTGCCATATTTCAATGTCAATGAAAGATTTTTGAGTAATTTCCTGTAATTTTGTTATGGACAGGGTAGAGCAGATAAGGATTGTGTCATTGGTATGTTGTATGAGTGTGGCAGGTGTTACAGCAGTATGAAGTTTATTTATGAAAATATTAAATAGAAGGAAACTGAGTGTTAACTTTTGGGGAACACCAACAGAGATTGGTCGAAATAGTGAACGATTTTGTTGCCACGTAGTTGCTTGTTGATAACTGCATAAGAGGAAGGGGTCAGTGAGTAAGTTGTATATGGTCTAGCTGATGTGGGACTTCTAACCAATTGACAGAGCAGTGATGCCCTTTATTTAGCTGCACATTTAGCCTTCTTATTGTAGCACTGCTCCAGAACTGCAGCAACAAACTGAAAAAAACATGTTTATTTTATCAGATCTTGATGTTTCCTATATTTTAACACTACTTTTGGACTCTGTATACTTTCTATATATTTTTAATTGCATTCTCAGCACATAAACTTTGTCTCCTGCTTTGAGCTATCAATCGCAGCAGACAGTAGCTCAAATTTCCCACTTTGAGAGATATGAAGGGGAGGTGTTTAGGGGGAGAGGATGTGAGTTTAAGGACTACAACTCCGGTATAACAAAAAAATGAAAACTTCACTTTAAAAAAAAAAAAGAAGTAACAGGCACTGAGAATATTATTATGTGTACCTGTTTGTCTTTTAAGTAGTCATTGAAAAGCAAGAAATGGTAATTAAACCTGACTGACTAAAAGGAAGCGGGGTATACGTGAAAACACATGTAAAGTCAATGCATTGACAGGAGCTTAGGGGCTATGATACAATATTTTAAAGCCAAACACTGCATTGTGAGATACCTTGAGGTAGACTAAAAAATCAAGATGCCGGACCCCATATGGGCAGGCTCTGGAATTACATTTAAAAATATAAAGAAGTATAGAGTCCAAAAGTGTTGTTAAGATGTAGGAACCATTAAGACATGATGAAATAAACATGCTTTTTCAGTCTGTGGGTGCAGTTCTCCTTTAAGAGAGATCTGGATGTTAGTCAAAATAGGTGAACCATGGAGAAGACAGGGCAAAGGGTAAATGTTAGCTAGGGTGATTTTACAAGAAAGGAACTTTTTTTGCTGTGTATAGTAGACCTAGCTTCTGATGAGTTATTTTTATACAGTTTTATATATGAAGATCAAACTTTAAGCTGTCATATATGGTGAATGCAAGCAATTTGGTATGGGTAACAACTTCAAAAGTTGCATTGTTTAAAGAGGTAAGGTGGAAGTTACTTTTAGCAGTGACATGGGACTCTGGAAAAATAGTAGCAGTTTAGTCTTTTTGGGATTAAGTAAGAATTGGTTTTGATGTAGCCACAACTGAGTTGAAGGCATTTTGTGTCATGGACTATAGCTGTGGGCTGTTAGATGAGCCAATGAGAGCTGAGCAATCCGCATACTAAGTAAGATAAGCCTGCTGAGAGAAAGTATATTGGATACTAATGGGAGCATTAAAGTGCAGTGCTGAGAATCGAGCCTTGAGGAACATCCATTTTAACTAGGAGACAAGGAGAGAATGAGATCCATGACAGACGGATACCTTTCAGCTAGACAGAGACCATAGAAGTGTTGATCTGAAAAGGCCCAGACAGGGCATTGGAGTCAGAAGTTTCTTATATAACACTGTGTCAAAGGCTTTTGAGAGATTTAGAAAAACAGAAGAGATAAACTTTCCTTTGTCTCTAGCATTTATAATGGTGATGGAAAAGTTGAAGAGTGCTGTAATGGTACTAAGGCCTGGTTATAAACCATGTTGTGTCGGGGTTAAGAGATCATTTTGCAAGAGGTACTGAAGGAGTTGCGTGTCAGTACACTTTTCCAGGATCTTAGAAAGGGTAGGGCAAGATGGCTATTGGCCTAAAGTTAGAGATTTCAGAGGAGTTACTTCCTTTATGGATGGGAATAATGAGGATTTTTTTTCCATAGTGCAGCAACATGGGAGCATTAAATAGATCTGCTAATGAGAGCTGAGAGAGGGTATGGTATAGAATCTGCAATGAGCTTAAGGTATTCTGCAGAGAGATCATCAGCAGAAGGAGAACAAGGTTTAAGATTCTTTAGTAACTGTTTAGCATATGACATGAAGTCAGGTTTGAGATTGAAGGCCTGGATGTCATGACTAGTAGAGTTTTGAGGCAGATGAAATGGTTTGGGAGAGCTGGAAGTAAGACATGTTATAATGAAGAAGGTGTTACATTTTGCAGCCATTTCTGAGAGGATAAGTTCAGGTAGGGAGTTTGTGAGGAAGGAGAGCCTGGTTGAAAGCTTTTCTTAATTGAGCTAAAGAATTTCTTTGGATTTTTTTATGAATGTCTTGTGGATCAGAGTAATAATTTATTTTGTCTAGGTTAATTTGCTTCTTGGTGAGGTTGTGCATCTCCTTGTATAAATATAAGGTTTGAGGGGTTTTATTTTTGCGCCACTGTTCCCATGCCTTGTCACATTTTTGAATAAGAATTCTTGTAGAATAAGACAATTACTGGGTTGAGTGTTTTTTACTCTTTTATTTCTGGTATGGGCAAGGCTATTTAAAGCATTATGAATACACTGCTGAATTTGTTGACAGCTTCGTCTATGGGTAGGGTTTTGAGTGGAGACCAGCTGATGGATTTTTGTAGATTGAGTGTACAAGGATAAAAGTTAAAAATATTTTGGGTAGTTCTGTACTGATGCTTTTTTTAGCTGGTGGATTGTTTCTGTGCTGGTGAATATAGGATGATGGACACTAAAGTAGACAAGTACCCAGTCAAGGATAGAATTTGTTGAACTGAATGGTGGAATAAATCAGTGGTTTGAAGCCATACAAGTTAAAACTAGTAGTTGGGATCTTAGCTATCACAGAAAAACAGTTAATGTTAACATCACCAAAGATAATGGCTTCAATACTAATATCTATTGGTATCCAACAAAGAATTTCTTATAATAAGCTAATCTTATTACCTGGTGGCATGTAGATGGCAACCATACAAAGCTCTTTATATTTATTAACATTCAGAAGAGAGGTAAGAACTTCTGCATTTTGGGAGGTTGGAATATTAACTTTAAGGGGTGAGGAAAAGAAATTCCAAACAAAAATACTCAGGAAGCTTTAACAGCTATTGAAAAATGGCTTTGTAACTCACAACTCATGCTCAACCCCTAAATATCTGCTACTTTTTTCCCCATAATCCATCTCTCATGAAAAAAACATAATTAAAAATCATCTCTTTTAAAAAAACAACCATTAAAGTCACTCTCAACGAAAATTATGAGGGATGATAATCTCTGCATATATATAAAATTACATAAAAAACTCAGCAACAATGAGGGATGCTTTATAGACCCCAAAACTTTCTCACCAATGCAGTTAAAACTACACTTGCCACCACTTAACCTTCTCCTCCCTCACTACTTCATGGTACTCTCATCCTTACTAACCTCCAGGCATCACAAAAAGCAAATGTTGAACAAAATGCTATAAAAAAGTGCCTAAATTTGCAATAAATACCACTTTCAGAGCGAAACACTGTGTAGCACCAAAAAGCCTAAACCCCATCAACTAACATGTACACAGCTTCTTACTACCCAGAAAATTATCCTGCATGCTTGCCCTTAACTGAATACCATACTACCAAACCATGTTTCCACTTGATCATTATGATCCATTGACTAAAAATTTCTCTCTGCCCACAAATCAGTCAGATGTGCTGGGCATGGTCTGTATTCACACCATGTTGCAAAGTGAGGCCTGGAACTCACTACCTATAACCATTAGGTCAGTACTCTACCTCCATTTCTTTAAAACCACTCTGAAAGACTTCCTAGCCAGAATCTTACTCTGTTCTTGTTCAATCCTGCATTAAACTATGTCCCTAATTATGAACAATTGCCTATTGATACCTTACACCACCTTAATCCCCACACTTTACTCACTTCCTAACTTCAATCAGTTTCTCTCTCCTTACTCCCTATCTAAAGTTGCCTTCACCCTGTTTTTTCTCTCACTTCCCATTGCAGTTCCTGTTTATACTAACTTAGCTTTAATTTCGATAAACTTGCTAAAATTTCTCTAAATATTAAATTCTTGTAATAAAAGTTGTATCTGTTTTAACCAATATTGTCACATTATATTTACTTTAGTATAATTATTTGCAATGCAGATGTTTTTGTATTATCAAGTTTATCACCATTTTAGGTGCCTAGTTGATGCCTAACTGCTGCAGGAAGCAATCAAAGTGACGCAAGAACAATACTAGGAGAAGTAACTCACAGGATTTGCAGCTCACCTACCTAAAAAAACAAAAAAAAAACACTTGCTTGTTCTGGTATAGCCAGGGAATTAACTCACTAAAAGTAGGTACTATTTAGTCTCCCACATATGATGCCAAGTGAAACCCCATTTACAGCTCAGTGGTCACTGACAATTCACATAAAAAGTATCTACTTAGTGCAGTAGGTGCTTAAATAAAGCAGAATCCAGGGAGATATTAAAGACCTCTGGCAATTTGTTCAAGTAGATACTGGTTTGCCTCCTACTTCAGTTATAATACATATGCTAGCACTGGCAATTTAAAATAATATACCTAAAAACTCAGCATATAATACAAACACTATAATAACAGGAGAAATACCTCAATCAAAACAGGTGCAATACATTCACCACTTCAGCTACAATATCAAGACAAGTAAAACATTAAATTTGCAACTCAGTTGTCACTGAAAATGCATACAATTTATGATCAAAGTCCCCTTGTCTTTTTTTACTGACTTCTTTGTTAATATATTTGACTTTTTATATTTTTCCTTCTTCTAAGTCAGTAGAAACCTCACACATACAACCCAATGATAACTGTTTCCCTAGATAATTAATAGATACTTTTATTTCACCAGTGTAGTCTGACTTCCTTACATGGCTTGATCTTTCCTATAGGAGATTACTTGTTAATGATTAAACCTGTCTTGTGATAGAAAGATTTCTGACAATCACGTGTACTTAGCTGCTTCATTACTGTGACCCAATATCACTTGCTGATTTCATCATATCTGGCCTGGCAAAATCTTCTACCTAGAGAACTTCTTAAAATTTTCATAACGTTATGTCTGGATATAATTCAAAAGGTACAAACATGGTATAAATTAATTAATCTAGTAAATAAATAATATTACTGATAGTGACGTTGGGATGTGGCAATGCTGCAACTAACACATTTTGTTTTCTAGTAACAAAATTTACTTTTTGTATGTATCTATGTTGAACTATGCAGTTTAGAATCTCCTTTTAATTTACAAAACATTGGTAATGCATAACTGCTCCATGTAACTTTAAAATCATTTATGCTGCCAGCAGTTATAGAGTAGGAATTCTCTACATTACTACAAATATTTATGTTATAACTAATGCCAGCGTAGCCCAGATTTACTTGTCTTGAATTGTCTCTGCAGTTTATTTACACCGTTGCCAGTTCCTACCATTTAATCAAATAATTGCATTTGTTACAGGAATCATATTGCAATTGCTGATTACCATTTTACACATAGAAGATTGTCTTAAAATGTGGTCCATAAGAAGACCTCCAAAAAATCCAATTTCTTATTTTTGCTCAGATAAATACTGATTGCACAAACATAAAATATCTAAATTGGAAATATGTGTTTGATTAAACAATTATACAATTATGCAATTAAACAATTAAATTGGAAGTATGTGGATAAAGAAGCAAGTAACACCTCATACATTATTGCAGAACAGTAAATAATGACTTACTGTAACTGAATAAGATGCAGAAACAATTATTTGGAGGATCAGAAATATGATTTCATGTATGTTGTATGTAAAATAGAAAGTCAGATGCATTTACTCAAAGCAGTTTAGCAATTCAGTGGGGGGAATTTATTATAACTTAGGCTCATAGGTTCATAGATGTTTACTAGGCTAATGACCACAAGGGTGTTTTTAAGCCTAGCCATGCATCCCAAATCTCTGACAAGTTCTGGTACCCTTGATAAGTGTAAGCAGGGGCTTGGGAGATGAAACATTTACAAGCAGGGGCTGAGATATGAACCATTTACAGGCCATCTGGTCCATTAGAAACACAGGTGTCAAACCAGGGATGAATTTCCTGTTCCCCATCTAGTTGTCCCAAGTTACACTTGGATTGGGTTAGGGTGGAACTCTGCTTTACATGGATGGGGATCATGTTCCAGAGACAGAGTAGTCTCTGGGATACATACCTCTCTCTCCAGCAGGTCCTATTTATATCACAGGCAAGGTTTAAGTTTTTAGAACTGGTAATTCTGGTGCTGTTTGTTTTGTTGACATGCAGGATGTCCATCAGAATGGGGTCTGACAATGCGCTGTATGCTAGGCATAGATATCCCCTCAACAGCCTGTAAGAGACAGAATAGAGGGATAGGGCCATGAGGTGGTCTGCACAGGACATGTTACTTATGCCCTGTATTCTTTTAGTGAGGAACCTCTATGGATGTTCCAGTTGTTGGATATGTCTGGTTAAGTACATACCAAAGGGGGCATTGTATTCAATGATAGGTCTGCTGAATGCCGAATACAGTGGAACAATGACTTCCTTGGACCTAGATGCCATACCTTTGTTAACAAGTTGCGCAACATTGAATGATTTCCTCACTACTGTAGATGCTTATACCTTGAAAATATTTATAAACTAAACAAAGAAGAAGTACTGATTAACACACATCAAATTTACTGTAAAATACCTTAAAGAAGACAGTGCTAACATTTTGTAACCTATAAATAGGTATAGTCAATGAGCATCTATAGTTCTTGCAACTTATGTGCAGGTTAAGATTCTTGCAAAAATAAGATGTAAAGTATCATATCAGTCACTATTGACAGATTTATAAACTAAACAGCTCCACTGGAGATAGCAGATAAATATTCAACCTGATTATTTCCAGTTTAATTAATAGCCTCTGAGAGCCTAGGATAACAAGGCTAGCAAATATTGATATTGTCAGAATAGAACAGTGCAAAACAAAACTGGATAAACACATATTTGTTTTAATTCTACAAGACCCTCCCCTTGCTTCCTATTTGGCCTGATGGTCACTGTAGTCATGCACATTGTAAAGGTGCGTTTCAGAATCTGTTGACTGTACCTGCACTTGTGACCTCTCAATAGAGCTTGTTTTCATAAAGTAAATTTTGTACTGAGTATCGACTCATAGTTCACATAAAAAAGCTGGGAAATCCAAAACAGATTTGTAAAATCAAAATAAAATGCATACAATAGTTCACTTTGACATTCTAAGCACTGGAACACATCAAAGAAAGGCCTCTTGGTGTTTAACAAACTACCCACTAAGAGACTGCTTCAGTTTTCACTATGCAAATGGAAGTCAAGAGAATTAAACTCATAACAACAGAATGAAACTTGTTAGCAGTTTGTAATCTTAACTCTTTATACTGTACTGTTTTCATAGCCTAAAGAGCATTGCAACACAATACTTGTTGTCACTTTGTTTCTACTGCGGCACAATTTCAGGAAAAATAAATGCTGCAGTTATCAGGATTCATTCAACTTATCACAGGCTATGCAGTTATTAAAGTTCTGCGGTGTTATTTCAGCTCTTTTAAAGTTTTGAAATAGCTAGAAGCCAGTAAGAAAATATCATATTTTCCTGTTTTACTGTATGCTGCTGTATCTGTAAGTTTTAGGTGGAGTGCATGCAAACTGCACAGTTTATCATTTAAACAACTATTTCGTAAAAAACTAGTTACCTAATAATGCTATCTCTTTCTTCTACTGTTACCCGAATGTTTGAAATTAACAAAAGGCAGGTCAATTAAAAGTACTGCCAAGACATTATTTTTTCTTCACTTGTATTGCATTATATCTTTTAGTTGTAAAATATTTGGCATGACTAAGCACCCCTCCACCCTCACTATGCCACTTCTATTTTTATAGCGCCAAGCTTGGACAGGATATCAGAAGCTTCCTATTCAGAAATAACAGAAACAATTTACAGAACAGAATCCAAAGGAGCTGAAAATTCGATTCTACAGGATAAAGGTCTGAATCATTACAAATAAGCAAATGTCTGAGTGAAGCACTAATGTTTGAAGAGGAGATTAATAGAAAGTTTAAATAAGTAAATTATAAGAAAAAAAAATAAAGAGTAACAGAAACAACAAATATGGGACACCAGATAAAATGTCAACAGTAGGAAAATGATAGCAGTGTTGAATTGTAAGGGTTGTAGAACTATTATGTTCTGGACAACATTCCATTGAATGATGTGTTGTTTCATATTAGAGCAGTTTTTGCTCTACTGGCACAGAGGGGTAAAAGTCCTGACAATGATCCAGATGACATAAGTTTTATTAGCCATTGGGAAGCAGGAGGATCTGGCCAGAGAACATAGAAGAAAGATGTGGCGGAGCATGTTTTCTCTGGGGTGGATCTGTCCAGAATGTAGAATCAGTGAGGAATCTCCAGCAGAGATCAGAGATCACCAGAGGTGCTTTTATGGTGGTGGTGACACTGACATGATACCTCCTGTGGAAGCACGCCACCCCTCGATGACATTGTGACATGTTCAGAGGGAATGATTAGGGCTTAAAGAGGTCCTCCTGATTCCCTGAAGAAAGATTTCAACACCACATCCACTACCAAACTCTCACTTTTATGAAAAATAGATGAGTTGTGAGGACCTTGTCTCCCCCAGGAAACAATGAGCTAGCTGGGTGGGTGTGATGGAGCCTTGACGATTACTGGAGATTGCTGTGAAAAAATCCGCAGACATTGATGTGGGCTATAAAGAGAGGTTTCATCATCTCCAGACCTATTCAGATAGTCAGCATTTCTACCCAGAAACAGAAAGGCCACAATCTTTACCACAGACACTGCAAAAATGAGGAACAGACTGACCACAATGGGGACTGGAAAGGTGAGGATGGTGGAAGAGTGAAACTGCATCTATGCTCTTATATCTCTCTCTCACACTTCAGTTCTTATACTGTCCTAGTACAGAATAATTCCTCTGTTGGAGAAGCTTAAGGAAGGAATGGACCATGCTGGAAATCTTGACAGATAAGATATAAAAGGGACTGTAGTTGAACACCAAAGAGAAAGGCAACAAAAGGGTGGTGTGGCCAACATACTGGGTAGTTAACAGTGTTCAGAAAGATCTCTGCAGATTTATGAAGAAGGTGACAGGATTTTTTATAATATTAAGGATTCTATTTTAATTTTTAGACATGGAAATTCTTTAGAACATCGTATATCATTTCCAGATAATTTCTAAAGAAGATCCTCAAAACACTTGCTGCCAATTTAGCCAAGTATTTGTTGTATACAAAACGCAATGAGTTACTCCAAGGCGGTAGTACAATAAAGTACTCCAAATAAAGAGGTACAGACTTTAATATCACACATTCAAGAAATTTGACTGAAACTGACTCTATAAAATACTGTAATCCACAAATATACATTAAAAACATGGTCTAACAACAATATGTTAAAATAAGTAGCATAGAACATGCCTTAAATGATTTTGAAAGGAGATGTAAACCAAATTTCTGTTTTAACAGAATAACTCCATCCATCCACAACCCCTTTTTCCTGTTTTTACACATGGGGTGGGGATGGCACTTTAACAGTGACAATCACCTAGAGCCACGGTTCACACCACCAGATGGCTAGCATTGCAGTGGCTATTCTTCTGTATCACACACTCACATGCACACTCACACCTAAGGCCAGTTTAGAGTGTCCAATCCACCTAATGCATGTCTCTGGAATGTGGGAGGAAACCAGAGCACCTGGTGGAAACCCATGTAGACACAGGGAAGATATACAGACTGCACACAGAAGGCTCCCAAGCCAAGCATCAAACTGGAGAAGTTCTTACTGTGAAGCAACAATGCTATCCGCTGCGTCAGCGTGCTGCATCTTTAATGCAATAACTGGTTACTTGAAAAGTTGACGATTTAGAGAATAGAGAAAAGAGAGTAAATGAGTGCCAGAGAAGTTAGAAGTGGAAGCATAATAAACTTCCTTTCTTCATGCCTACCTAAGATTCTTAATTTGTCTGAGGTGTTATATCATGGCATTATGAGAACTTGTAGAACTTTCACCAAACCTTCAAACAAAAAAGTGTTCCTCCAAGATCTATTATTGTCAATTTTTTATCAAATATTGAGAAGTGCTTAATTCTAAGAACAGCAAGGGCAGACCATCCTCCAGAAAGTGGAGGAAATATAATCAGATTTAATAAGGATTATTCCAGTAAGGTTATGAAAAAAGGAAAGTGCATCTTCCATTTATTAAGGAATTAAAGACAAATAACTTCAATATATATTCCGTAGGATTCATTAACTATCTACTGCATCTCGAATCACAGTTAACTACTATGGAGTGCAGATCAGTACTTCCTGCGACAGTTACTGTTGGAGGCCAAATCGTATAAGTAGAGGCATTCCCCCTTATCCAGTTTCCCACACACATACACTACACACATTCAAACATACACACACCGTAGACAATATACATGCCCCTGTGTTGTTTGGATGTCCCCATTGTCTCCTTTTCCTGCCCTTGTACGTCACATAAGATGTCAGTCAGTCATTAATGCTAGACATTAGAGTTGCACGCCATATCCTTTTAGTACATCTAGTGTATCCCTGGTTCCTAGCGTTTTCACAGCCCACGTATAAGCAAGTATGTCCGTTGTCTAGTGGTTCCAGAAATTCCTGTTAAGTTCAGTTAAGGTGTAAGAAGTAGAAGTAATTTCTGGTGTCTAGTTGTTCTCCCTAATCCTCATAAAGTTTTGTTAAGGCATAAGAAATCAAAATAATCCCTGTTGTTTAGTGTTCACCCTGGCCTATGATATGTGTATGTGCTACTCAGGCATGGGTATAAAGTTATCCCTGGTGGCTAGTAGTCCCCCCCCAGGTCTCTGTACTGTTTAAATGCCTAAAAAGTGTTTTCTCTGGTAGCCAGTGGTTCCTCCCACCCAATGTTCCAGGCTCTGCTTGTTATTCTACATATTATATAGAATTTTTCACTGAAACACATCTGTCATTAGGAGGATAGCAGTTGAAATTTGAAGTGTAGTACAGAAAGGTGCTTGCAAAGCCTAATTATGAGAGTTTGTCTATTACAAGTGCTCAAGAGAAGTTCCTCAATGCCAGGAACTTGAGCATCTTTCGGCCTGTGCAGGAAGTTGCTTGTGCTTGAACTCAAATATGACCAGGGACTTGAGCATCTTGTAGCCTGTGCAGGCAGTTGCTTGTGCTTGAACACAAATAAGACCAGGGACTTGAGCATCTTGTAGCCTGCGCAGACAGTTGCTTGTGCTTGAATGCAAATAAGACCAGGGACATGAGCATTTTTCAGCCTGTGCAGGCAGTTGCTTGTGCTTGAATGCAAATAAGACCAGGGACTTGAGCATCTTGTAGCCTGCGCAGACAGTTGCTTGTGCTTGAACACAAATAAGACCAGGGACTTGAGCATCTTGTAGCCTGCGCAGACAGTTGCTTGTGCTTGAACTCGAATATGAATTCAGCCAAGCAGCAGCTGCACACTAACTGCTCTTGTCTGAGTAGAGGAAAAACTTGCAGGCTAGGTATGTCAGGAAGGGGAGCAGGGAGGGTGATTTTAGGTTTAGGGAGGGGAAGGGGAGTATAATGTGGGAAGATCAGGAACTTTGGGATTGAGTGAGAGGGAGTTTTGGGTTTATGGAGTGATCGGGACTATAGGGTTTGAGAGGGGGGAAGGGAATTTTAGTTTTAGGGAGTGAGTGGAGAATTTAGGGTTAGGGACTAGAAAGGGAATCTTAACTTTAGGGAGGGATCATAAAATATATGTTTAGGTAGGAAGAAGGGGATTTTTAGGTTTAGGAAGAAAACGGGGACTTTAGGGTTAGGGACTGGGTGGGAGTGTTTAGGATCAGGATTTTGGTAGGACTAGGTAATGTAGTGAGATTGGGCTTTGGGAGCGATGCGTAAATAAGGCAGATGAGTCAGTGGGTGGGAATGAGGAAGTAAGTCTCAAGCATATTTGTCTCAAGCACATGTAATAGACCCATACTACAAGTGCCCACGTCCCAAGTCGAAGACAAGTTCTTCAGTGCCAGTAGTTTGTGCAGGAAGCTGCTTTCTTCCTAGAAGAGGAAGTGCTTTAAATCTAGGTAAGTTGGAAAGTGAAACGGGTAAGGTGGTAACTTTGAATGGACCAAAGTAAACATAGTAGCACAAAAAATGCATGGTTCATAGAAGTAACTTGAAAATAACTTTTGCTCTCTGTATTAAATTTATATACTAGAAAGATTAAAGAAAGCAAATACAGAGCATTTTTAAATAGAGATCTAGCATGCAGATATTACTTGTGGAGGCGTATAAATATGTTCCATATGTAGTGCGTTTGATTTGATATGTTAAATTATTTCAATTTATCAAAGTAAATGCTACTTGCAATTTTGAGTAAGCCAGAAGGAAAGGAGGATTTTTATAGAGTACAATAGGAATTAATACATTGCTTCAGTGGGCCCCGACAATACCCCTGGCTACCTTCTAAATAGCGTAAGACATGACCTAGCATGACCACTTGAGGCACTGTTCAACTACAGCCTGAAAACATGTTATGTGTCAGGTAAATGGAGGTCTGCAATGGTTATCCATCTTTATATAGGTGAACCATCAACTGACCTCGGGAACTACAGACCCATCAGTCTGACAAGTCTGATATGCAAGCCATGGAACAAATTATCATGGAAATGATCAACAAGGACATTGGCAACCTACAGACACTGGACCCATTCCAGTTTGGCTTTTTTAAGGAAAGGTCTTGCCTTCTCAACCCGGTAGACTTCTTATATGGTCACCAAGGCAATGGATGACGGGAAAACACTGCATACTGTCTACCCTAACCTGGCCAAGGTGTTCAGTACAATATCCCACTCAGATATAGTTCTTAGGTTCATAGTTGCATACTAGGTTCAAAACCACCAGGGCCTTTATAAGCCTAGCCATGCAATCCAACCCAATTGTGTCCTTATGTATTATGAAAGGATATGTTAATTAGGAAGTTTCTAGAGGTTATATCTGAGGATATGTTAAGCATACTCTCTGCCTCTGCCTGTCAGAGACATTGGGGCCAGATCCATGGTGAATTTCCAGTTTCCCTATCATTGATCATGGTTACACATAAATAGGGTTAGTTACATGGATGAGGAACTTATTCCAGAGCATGGGGATCCTCTGAGACACATATTTGCCTCATAACATGTCTTATTAAGGTTACAAGCAACATTTAAATGCTTGTATCTAGTGCTTCTTATGCCATTCATTTTGTGGATATGCAAAAGGTCCATCAGAGCTTGGTCTGAGGATGCTTTGTATGTCAGGCATTGATCATCTCTCAGTAACCTGTAGGAGACAGAGTATAGAGGTAGGGTGTTAAGGCAATCCATGTAGGACAATGTGTTTATGCTCTGGATTTTCCTGGTAAGGGACCTTTGTGGGCTTTCCAACCGTTGCATATGCTTGGTCGAGTACATGCTGAAGGGGACATTATACTCAATGATGGATCTGATAAGGGCCAAATAAATTGACAATATGGCTTCCTTGGACCTGGATGCCATGTCCTTACTTATAGCTTGGGTGACATTAATGATTTTCTTACTACCTTTGTCTACATGTTGGTCAAAAGCCAGATTGCTGTCTACATATGTTCTTAGATTCCTTACTACCAGGACAACTGTTAGGAGTGTATTATCAATGGAGTAATTAGCCTGGGTAGCATTTTCCCAAAAGGCACTATAATTTATTTTTTGGCATTGAGTTTTTGCTTATGAATTTGGTACCAGTCATTTGTCTGTTAGACCCTATTGTAAGATGTTTGTGTCATGGGGAGGATTCTATGATAGCTCCCAATTTGCAGTCATCTCTGAGCTTGGTCAGCCAAAGGCTCTTGACATTAGTCTTTGCCTCTGAGGTACTCCACTTGTTACCTGTCTCTTAGTGGAGGTGGTACAATGAATCCTGATTTCCTGACTATTGTCTGTGAGCCAGCCGACAATCCAGTGAGTTATGTAGGTGTTTATGCCCAGTTTAGTGAGTTTATCAAGTATACATGAGTAGAGTATTGTATGAAATGCCTTAATCAGATCCCGGAGGCAATATGCATCATTTCCCCTCATCCACTGCCTTGGTGACCTTCTCAGTGAAGTCTACCTGGTTTCATAGGCATGACTAAGCCAAACTCAGTTGGGTCCAGTATCTGAAGGTTACCTATATCTTTGTTGATCATTTCCATGATAATTCATTCCATGACTTTGCATATTAGACTAGTGTGACTAATAGGTCTGTAGTTTCTGGGGTTAGTTGGTGGTCCACCTTTGTGACATGGGATAACCATTACAGCCCTCCATTCCTATGGTACAAAGCTTGTTTTGAGGCTATAGTTGAAAAGTGACTCAAGTGGTCCTGTTCCAACTATTTAGAAGGCATCCCAGGATGTTGTTGTGGCTTATTGTGGCTATGTGTTTGGCCTTAGCAAGCATTGGCTGGACCTAATTCCTGGTAATAGCTGGAGGGGGTATACTAGTAGTTATTACATGGAGAGAGGCAGGGGAGAGTGGGGTTCAAAGTTTGAGCTGAATTTGTCAGCCAGCAAATTCACTATGTCGCTATTCTCAGTGAAAGTGGCACCACTGACCACCTGTTTGGCACACAGATGTGTGCTGCTTTTGAGATTTCTGACATAGCTGTACAAGGCTTTGCGGCTTTCTTTAGCCTGTGAGGCTATCTTGATCTTGTAAATGGCCCTGTTGGACAAACACTCATAATTAGGCATAAATTCCTACATAACTCACTGGATTACTGGCTGGATAACAGATAGGACCCAAGAAGTCAAGATCAATGAGACCACCTCAACCAAGAGACAGGTAACCAGGATGGTGGATCCCAGCTGGCTGGTTCTGGTGCTTCAGTGTAGTACAGTAGAGGTTGCACCTAGCACCCACAAGCAGCAGTGAGTTAGGGGGGGACATGCTGTGTGGTTGCCCAAGTTAGTGATGGTATCTCCTGTCTGTGCATGCGAAACAGTGCAAATGTATAGGTGTAATGAGAGCACAGGAGGGCTAGCAGTAGCATGGGTGGGCTTGTCACCAGTAAGAAGTTTGGTTATTATACATAATAATCATGCTGTCATGGCCAGGATGTTGATAAGAGGGTTTCCATGGATTTGGTCGTACGGCCAATTGTCAAACAGGGTATTCTTCGAACTTATATGTCGAAGATTTAGATGTCGAACGGTCGGAATGTCGTATAAAATTCTAAATTCGACATTTCCAACCGCTCTGCCACCTAAACAAGTGCTACCATGGGTCAAAAAGGGGGGATGTTTGGCGTTACGCCATAATTGCATTCGCAATTATGCCGAACTGGCATTCTGCAGTCGAACATGTTGTGTTCGACAATTGGCTGTACGACCAAATCAATGCATACCGATAAGAGCACAAAACCTGAGTGGATGACAGTGCTTCCTTGCACATGGCCCCCCTGACAGATATGGTGGCAGAGTCTCCACCACCAGGGAAGCAGGGCTGGTGTACCATCGGGTAGGGTGGATGAATGGCAGAATAAGAAGCAAACAGATAAAGAAGTTATGGAGAAACCGGAAAATAAAGCAGCATAAAAAGAATACAAAATGAAAAAAGAAAAACTGGAATATAAATTGTAAGTCAAATCATATATAATAACAATAATACAAATGGATTTGAGTAGATACATATATAAATTGTAAATTAATCGTATGTTTTTGTTTTAGATGTATAAATTTATGATAATTTAAAAATCTAAACTCGTGGAACTTAGGTATCCAGCACAGTGAAGGGCTGCCTTAGTATTAGTCACATAAGTATTTGAGGAATGATTTGTGTGTGGTTTTGGTTTATTTATTTATTTATTTATTTTGGTATTTACATTATTTTATTTTGTTTAGTAACAGAATCATACAATTTACAGTAAGTGAAGTGAAAAGTTTAACAACAATATATGAATCAATAAGTCACCATGCACAAAACGCTGACCCCTGATGGCACCAGTTCCACGATAATTCCTCAGTAACAAGTAAAACGCTAGAAATGTTCAAATGATCCAGATCAAATCCAATTTGGTATAAAAAGCTTTAAGTGATCAACATAAGTAAGCGCTTTCACCCGAAGGCTTCATCAGACTTTTACAAAGTACAAATAATTCCTTGTAACTTAAATACCCCTCCATGTAACTTCATTGGTTAAAAAACAATGTTGTTAAAAAGCTGTCAGAAAATAGAAGAAATTAACACCTTGAAAATCTGGCCAGTAAACATAAATAATATGAACAGTAAAAAGAGGAGTGGGTCATTTTTTTTAAGTTTTTGGAGAAATTTGATAAAATCCCACCAAAAGACTTTAATAGGGTCACATTTTCTTGTTTGCCCAAGGGCAAATAAAAGCCTTTCATTCAGTTTTTGAAGGGCATAAAGAGGCACAAACCACCCAAGGGCATACTTGTGCATTTTTAGTTAGCAGAAATTAGGGTTTTAACTCCTAATTAGGCTTGCCTCATCCCAGTCCTCCCCCACAGCAACATTAGCCAGCTACCACATTCCTAACATAAACAAATAGGGTTTTATGATGCATTTCTATTTTTCCCACAGGCCACCAAACTGTGCTTAGTGACTGCAGTGCTGGACAGGACTATACTAAACGACAGTTGATTACATCCATAGTGCCACATTGCTAACGTGAAACTACCCAATTAGTACCCTTAAGATGACATTCCAAGGGTGACCATTGTTACTGAGACACAATATTGAGCCAAGTTAAGATACATTTTTTTCGGCCTAGTAAACATATTCCATACTTTGCTGTATATTCTTCTCTTCATGTGAGCTGCTGCCTCATTTCCTCTCATAAAGGCACATCTGTCCTCAGCCAGTACACTCATCATCTATTCCTTGTAGCTACAACCAGTCACCTCAGCTGGACATCAGTGAAATACTCTCTTTTCCATTACTGAAACGTGGTTTAAGTATCTAAAAAATACATAGTGCAAATTCCAAGGTATATATCTCTCCTTGTAGCTACAACATCAGTGGAATACTCTCTTTTCCATTACTGGAATGTGGTTTAAGTATCTAAAACATACATAGTGCAAATTCCAAGGTATATATCTTTCCACTGGTGCGGATCCAATGGTAGTGACATCCCATCTTAAACTAGAAACCAAGAAAAAAATAGATAAGGAATCAGAACTGTTCACAAATAATTATTGATATTAGTTATATTGGATATAAGAAGAATCAACCACATACTGGCAGCCAAAATTCCCTATAGATTTGGAGGATTTCTTGAATACACTCCAAAATATGAAAAAAATCAATGAAAATGCAATCCTAATCAGAAAGTCATAGCTAGGATTGGGCAAAGGGGGCTGCTGCCCAGGGGTGCAGGCTGTTGGGGACACTACCTGATCACCTTTGCTAATTGGCAGTACCATTTGTAATTTCAGCAGCCATGACTGATTTCAAGCAGTGTGTGTGTGTGTGTGTGTGTGTGTGTGTGTGTGTGTGTGTGTGTGTGTGTGTGTGTGTGTGTGTGTGTGTGTGTAAGGAACTGTAGCAAGGGGCTAGTATAGCAGTTTCTCCTGAACCGTAGAGGACTTTTTTTTTTCTTTTTTTTTTTTTTGGTCATCACCTTAGGAAGAGTTTTATTTCTTTCATGTTCCTCAAACTCTTGTTGGACAGAGCAAAAGCTGAAGAACTGTCCTTGACTGCAGTTGGTCTAGCTACAACTCTGCCTTATGGTGGGCTTTAATTACCAATACGTTGATTGTGTAAACAGTGTAATGTTAAATAAATGCACCCAAGTATTGATTTACTTGTTAATGACAGTAATATGAAATAAATACTAGTAGTACAAAATCTCACTAGCAATGGCAGTTATCTCAGATATACTGAAAAAACTAGGATCTTTCTACTCCCCATCCACAGTTATCCCCTCTATACTTCAAAAATGTTTCTTTCTAAAACAAAAAATATATATCTTTCATTGTATTTTGATAATCTGTACACTGCTTACACATTAAGGTTACTGTAAGTTTTTCTTACTATAATTTAGTTCATTATATCACAAAGTGTCCATCATGAGGATTGACATACTGATGTGATTTTGTTTTTCAGCCATTGTTCCCCTCCTTCTCCCAGAATGCAGTATGGGTCCTTATAATACGACAAGGAAAAGATGTCATAAATGAGTTTTTCTTCCATGCAGTACAATAATTAAGTAATATTGTTGTGAGTCATTGTTTTAGCTGGTCTATGAAGCCAGGGTCAATGCTTCTTTTTAATTCAGTTTCTCTGCTTTGTGCATGCAGTAAGATGTTAAAATACTATCATGGCTTTGTTGACATTATCTTCAGTACAAAAGAGATAAAAACAATGTTTCATTAAGTGTATAAAGCTGGGGTCCTTAAACACCCAGACTCTTCCTCCTCCAAACTATTGCTAGGTGTGAAAGTTGTCATTTCTTCTCATGCTTCCATGACTGACATTTATAAAGTTAAAGGATAACTGTTGTAGTTTTTAACACTGCTTATTTCTGTATATTTTACACTAATATATACAACTTTTATAGGAAAATTAACAGGACTCCTATTTTTATGATCTTGCAGCAACAAAATCAGTAGCAGAGTTGTAGGGACGGGTACAGTACCTCTTGTCATGGGGTGTAGAAAGGCTTATCTCCTATAAACACATCTCTGTTTTAAGGCCTAAATCATTGAACATTTAAAATGCTGGTATTTTTCATATCTGCATGTCAACATCAGGAAGCTACAACTCATGGAAATGGTATGGCTTGGGCCACTACTGTTCCAACCTCCCTCTCTCAGATTTCTCTATGGTCAGCCAGTATCTTGGTCCTCTTTGGCTTGAGAATTTCTTTTTTGGAGTTGTTTTAGGTGATGACCACCTATGTGCAAGACTTCTTAAGTACATTGTCCTGTTCCATAACCTCATCCGTCACAGTACCCCTAGTCCCCATAGTTTGAGTAACTTAGTAGGGATCTGAGGAAGAAGCTCAATTTGGAGAACCTGGGTAGCAGAAACTTTCTGCTGCATTTCTTCTTCAACAAGACTTAGTTAGCTTTAACCAAAGAAGAGAAAATATAACACCTTATTTTTCTGATAAATTGCAAAGCAGCAGATAAATTAAACCAATTCTGAAGACCCTTCTACTGCTACACCTTTTTTTTAGGCATATGCTCCCTGTATGTAGAATAATCTTTAACATGAATGATCAAGGTTGCTACTCTGTAAGCCAAGCCCTATGCACAGTGCTACTGATGTGTAAGCCAAACCCTATGCACAGTACTACTGATATGTAAGCCAAGCCGTATCCACAATGCTACTGATGTGCAAGCCAAGCCCTATGAACAGTGCTACTGATGTGTAAGCCAAGCCCTATCCACAGTGCTACTGATATGTAAGCCAAGCACTGTGCACAGTGCTACAGATGTGTAAGCCAAGCCCTATGCACAGTGCTACTGATGTGTAAGCCAAGCCCTCTGCAAAGTGCTACTGATGTGTAAGCCAAGCCCTATGCACAGTGCTACTGATGCGTAAGCCAAGCCCTCTGCAAAGTGCTACTGATATGTAAGCCAAGACCTATGCACAGTGTTACTGATGTGTAAGCCAAGCCTGCTGCAAAGTGCTACTGATGTATAAGCCAAGTGCTATGCACAGTGCTACTGATGTGAAAGCCAAGCCCCATGCTACTAATGTGTAAGACAAACCTGCTGCAAAGTGCTACTGATATGTAAGCCAAGCCATATGCACAGTGCTACTGATGTGTAAGCCAAGCCCTATGCACAGTGCCATGGATGTGTAAGCAAGCCCTATGCACAGTGCTACTCATGTGTAAGCCAAGCCTTATGCACAGTGCTACTGATGTGTAAGCCAACCCCTATGCACAGTGTTACTGATATGTAAGCCAAGCCTGCTGCAAAGTGCTACTGATGTATAAGCCAAGTGCTATGCACAGTGCTACTGATGTGTAAGCCAAGCCCCATGCTACTAACGTGTAAGCCAAACCTGCTGCAAAGTGCTACTGATATGTAAGCCAAGCCATATGCACAGTGCTACTGATGTGTAAGCCAAGCCCTATGCACAGTGCCATGGATGTGTAAGCAAGCCCTATGCACAGTGCTACTCATATGTAAGCCAAGCCCTATGCACAGTGCTATGGATCTTTAAGTGAAGCCCTATGTACAGTGCTACTGATGTGTACACCAAACCGTATGCACAGTGCTACTCATATATAAGCAAAGCCCTATCCACATTGCTACAGATGTGTAAGTGAAGCCATATGCACAGTGTTACTGATGTGTAACCCAGCCACTGGGGATGCACAAGCCAGTGCATTTCTTTGTGCCGGTTCCAAGCCCGGATAAATGGGGAGGGTTGCATCAGGAAGGGCATCCGGCATAAAAAGTCTGCCACATCACTTATGGCGCAAAAATTTCATATTTCCATACTGGATCGGTCGAGGCCCAGGTTAACAACGACCATCACCAGTACTGTTAGCCAACAGGGTGATGGCGGAAATTGGGCTACTGTTGGCCAAAGGAGAAGAGGAGGGTAAAGGCATGCCTGAAGGCAGGAAGAGAGGAGGAAGGTTAGGAGTGTAGCAGTGAGGGTAGGAACTTTGAATGCTGGCAATATGACTGGTATAGGAAGAGAGCTGGCTGATATGATAGAGAGAAGGAAGGTTGATATATTGTGCGTGCAAGAGACCAGATGGAAGGGAAGTAAGGCCAGGTGTTTAGGAAATGGGTTCAAATTGTTCTATCATGGTGTGGATGGCAGGAGAAATGGGGTAGGGGTTATACAAAAGGAACAATATGCCAAGAGTGTTTTAGACGTGAAGAGAGTGTCTGACAGAGGGATGTTTATGAAGCTCGAAACTGATGGTGTAATGATGAATGTTGTTAGTGCATATGCTCCACAAGTTGGGTGTGCGATGGATGAGAAAGAGAAATTTTGGAGTGAGTTGGATGAAGTTGTGGTGAGTGTACCCAAGGGTGAGAGACTAGTGATTAGAGCGGACTTTAATGGGCATGTTGGTGAAGTGAACAGAGGGGATGAGGAAGTGATGGGTAGGTATGGTGTTAAGGAGAGAAATGCAGAAGGTCAGATGATTGTGGATTTTGCGAAAAGGATGGACATGGCTGTGGTGAATACGTATTTTAAGAAGAGGGAGGAGCATAGGATGATGTACAAGAGTGGAGGAAGATGCACACAGGTGGATTATATCCTATGTAGGAGGGCCAGTCTGAAGGAGATTGGAGACTGTAAAGTGGTGGCAGGGGAAAGTGTAGTTAAGCAGCATAGAATGGTGGTCTGTAGGATGACGTTGGTGATCAAGAAGAGGAGGAGGAGTGTGAAAGCAGTGCCAAGGATTAAATGGTGAAAGTTAAAAAAGGGTGATTGTGAAGTGGAGTTTAGGGAAGAGTTAAGACAGGCACTGGGAGGCAGTGGAGAGTTACCGAATAGCTGGGTAACTACAGCAGAACTAGTAAGGAGACTGCTAGAAAGGTGCTTGGTGTGACATCTGGACAGAGGAAGGAGGACAAGGAGACCTGGTGGTGGAATGAGGAAGTACAGGAGAGTATACGGAGGAAGAGGCTGGCGAAGAAGAAGTGGGATTGTCAAAGAGATGAAGAAAGTAGACATGAGTATAAGGAGATGAGGCATGGCAAAGAGAGAGGTGGAAAGCTAAGGATAAGGCATATGGAGAGTTGTATGAGAGATTGGACACTAAAGAGGGAGAAAAGGACCTGTACCGATTGGCTAGACAGAGGGACAGAGCTGGGAAAGATGTGCAGCAAGTAAGGGTGATAAAGGATAGTGAGGGAAAGGTACTCACAAGAGAGGAGAGTGTGTTGAGTAGATGGAAAGAGTATTTTGAGAGGCTGATGAATGAAGAGAATGAGAGAGAAGGTTGGATGATGTGGGGATAGTGAATCAGGAAGTGAAACAGATTAGCAAGGAGGAAGTAAGGACAGCTATGAAGAGGATGAAGAATGGAAAGGCTGTTGGCCCAGATGACATCCCAGTGGAAGCATGGAGGTGCTTAGGAGAAATGGCAGTGGAATTTTTAACTAGATTGTTTAATGAAAATTTGGAAAGTCAGAGGATGCCTGAGGAGTGGAGAAAAAGTGTTTTGGTACCTATCTTTAAGAATAAGGGTGATGTGCAGAGCTGCAGTAACTACAGTGGGATAAAATTGATCAGTCATAGCTTGAAGTTATGGGAAAGAGTAGTAGAAGCTAGGTTAAGAAGGGAGGTGATGATTAGTGATCAGCAGTATGGTTTCATGCCAGGAAAGAGCACTACAGATGCAATGTTTGCTCTGAGAGTGTTATTGGAGAAATACAGAGAAGGTCAGAAGGAGTTGCATTGTGTCTTTGTAGACTTGGAGAAAGCATATGACAGGGTCCCTAGAGAAGAGTTGTGGTATTGTATGAGGAAGTCGGGAGTGGCAGAGAAGTGTGTAAGAGTGGTACAGGATATGTACGAGGGTAGTGTGACAGTGGTGAGGACTGCAGTGGGAGTGACAGATCCATTTAAGGTGGAGGTGGGATTACATCAAAGATCAGCTCTGAGTCCTTTCTTATTTGCAGTGGTGATGGACAGGTTGACAGATGAGATCAGACAGGAGGCCCCGTGGACTATGATGTTTGCAGATGACATTGTGATCTGTAGTGAGAGTAGGAATCAGGTTGAGGAGACTCTGGAGAGATGGAGATATACTCTAGAGAGCAGAGGAATGAAGGTCAGCAGGGCTAAGACAGAATATATGTATGTAAATGAGAGGGAGGGTAGAGGAATGGTGGGGATGCAGGGAGTAGAGTTGGTAAAGGTGGACGAGTTTAAGTACTTGGGATCAACAGTTCAGAGTAATGGTGAATGTGGAAGAGAGGTAAAGAAGAGAGTACAGGCATGGTGGAATGGGTGGAGAAGAGTGTCAGGAGTGATTTGTGCCAGACGGGTACCAGTAAGAGTGAAAGGGAAGGTCTGCAAGAGGGTAGTGAGACCAGCTATGTTATATGGGTTGGAGACAGTGGCATTGACAAAAAGGCAGGAGTCAGAGCTGGATGTGGCAGAGTTAAAGATGTTAAGATTTGCACTCACTGTGACTAGGATGGATAGGATTAGGAATCAGTATATTAGAGGGTCAGCTCAGGTTGGACAGTTTGGAGACAAAGCAAGAGATACAAGATTGCTTTGGTTTGGACATGTGCTGAGGAGGGATGATGGGTATATTGGGAAAAAGATGCTAAGGATGGAGCTGCCAGGTAAGAGGAAAAGAGGAAGGCCTAAGATAAGGTTTATGGACGTGGTGAGAGAGGGCATGCAGGCGGTTGGTGTGACCGAGCAAGCTGCAGAGGATAGGAAGAAATGGAAAGAGATGATCCACTGTGGCGACCCCTAATGGGAAAAGCCGAAAGATAATGATGACTGATGTGTAAGCCAAGCTCTATTCAGAGTGCTACTGATGTGTAAGCCAAGCCCTATGCGCTGCACTATGTCAGCCAAGCCCTATGCACAGTGTTACTGATGTTAAGCCAAGCCCTATGCACACTGCTACAGATGTGAAAGCCAAGCCCTATGCACAGTGCTACTGATGTGTAAGCCAACCCCAATGCACAGTGCTACAGATGTGTACGCCAACCCTATGCACAGTGCTACTGACGTGTAAGCCAAGTCTTATGCAGAGTGCTACTGATGTGTAAGCCAAGCCCCATGCACTGCACTATGTCAGCCAACCCTATGCACAGTGTTACTGATGTTAAGCCAAGCCCTATGCACACTGCTACAGATGTGAAAGCCAAGCCCTATGCACAGCGCTACTGATGTGTAAAACATGCATTATGCACAGTACTACAGATGTGTAAGCCAAGTCCTATGCACAGTGCTACTGATGAGTAAGCCAAGCCCTATGCACAGTGCTACTGATGTGTAAACTAAGCCTATGTAAAATGCTACTAATGTGTAAGCCAAGCCCTCTGCAAAGTGCTACTGATGTGCAAGCCAAGCCCTATGCACAATGCTACTGATGTGCAAGCCAAGCCCTATGCACAGTGCTACTGATGAGTAATCCAAGCCATATACACAGTGCTGCTGATGTGTAAGCCAAGCACTAAGCACAATTCTACTAATGTGTAAGCCAAGCCCTTTGCATAGTGCTACTGATGTGTAAGCCAAGCCCTCTGCAAAGTGCTACTGATGTGTAAACCAAGTCAATGCACAGTGCTACTAATGTGTAAGACAAACCCCGTGCACAGTGCTAGTGATGTACGAGCCAAGCCCTATGCACAGTGCTACTGATATTTAAGCCAAGCACTGTGCCCAGTGCTACTGGTGTGTAAGCCAAGTCCTATGCACAGTGCTACGGATGTGTAAGCTAAGCCTTATGTACAGTGCTACTGAAGTGTAAGCCAAGCCCTATGCACAGTGCTACGGATGTGTAAGCCAAGCCCTATGCACAGTGCTACTGATGTGTAAGCCAAGCTTTTGGCACAGTGCTATGGATGTGTAAGCCAAGCCCTATGTACAGTGCAACTGATATGTAAGCCAAACCCTATGCACAGTGCTACTGATGTTAAGCCAAGCCCTATACACAGTGCTACTGATATGTAAGGCAATCCCTATGCACACTGCTGCTCATATATAAGCAATGCCCTCTCCACAGTGCTCCAGATGTGTAAGTGAAGCCCTATCCACAGTGCTACAGATGTGTAAGTGAAGCCCTATGTACTGCACTACTGTTCCGTAAGCCAAGCCCTATGCACAGTGCTACTTATGTTAAGCCAAGCACTATGCACAATGCTACTGATGTGTAAGCCAAGACCTATGTACAGTGCTACAGATGACTAAGCAAAGCCCTATTCACAGTGCTGATATGTAAGCAAAGCCCTATTCACAGTGCTGATATGTAAGCTGTGTACTATGCAGAGTGCTACTGATGAGTAAGCCAAGTCCAATGCAAAGTGCTACTGATGTGTAAGCCAGGCCCTATGCACAGCGCTACTGATGTATACGCCAAGCCCTATGCACAGTGCTACAGATGTGGAAGTGAAGCCCTGTGCACAGTTCTACTGATGTGTAAGCCAACTCTTATGCACAGTACCAGAGATGTGCAAGCAAAGTCCTATGCTCAATGCTACTGATGAGTAAGCCCAGCCCTATGCACAGTGCTACTGATGTGTAAAAAAAGCCCTTTGCGCAGTGCTCCAAATGTGTAAGCCAAGCCCTCTGCAAAGTGCTACTGCTGTGTAAGCTAAGCCCTAAGCACTGGGTTGCAGATGCATAAGCCAAGTCATATGCACAGTGCTACTGATATTAAGCCAAGCCCTATGCACTGTGCTATTCATGTCTAAGCCAGGCCCTATGCACAGGTTTTCTGATGTGTAAGCCAAGCCCTAAGCACAGTATTACGGATGTGTAAGCAAGCCCTATGCACAGTGCTACTGATGTCTAACCCAAGCCCTATGCACAGTACTACTGATATATAAGCCGACCACTGTGCACAGTGCTACTGATGTCTAAGCCAATCCCTGTGCAAAGTGTTAATTATGTGCAAACCAAGCCCTATGCACAGTGCTAATGATGTGTAAGCCAAGCCCTATGCACAGTGCTGCTGATGTATAAGCCATGCCTTTGCACATTGTTACAGATGTGTAAGTGAAGCCCTATGCACATTGCTACTGATGTGAAAGCCAAGTTCTATGCACAGTTCTACTCATATATAAGCCAAGGCCCATGCCCAATGTTACAGATGTGTAAGTGAAGAACTTTGCACAGTGCTACTTATGTGTAAACCAAGCCCTAGGCACAGTGCTACTGATGTGTAAGCCAAGTTCTAGGCACAGTGCTACTGATGTGTATGCCAAGCCCTATGTACAGTGCTACTTATGTGTAAGCCAAGCCCTATGCACAATGCTACGGATGTGTAAGCCAAGCCCTATGCACAGTTCTACTGATGTGTAAGCCAAGCCCTATGCACAGTGCTACGGATGTCTAAGCCAAGTCCTTTGCACGTTGCTACTGATGTGTAAACCAAGCCCTATGCACAGTGCTACTGATGTGTAAGCCAAGCTCTATGCACAGTGCTACAGATGTGTAAGCCAAGCCCTATGCACAGTGCAATGAATGTCTAAGCCAAGCCCTATGCACAGTGCTACTGAAATGTAAGTCAAGTCCTATGCACAGTGCTTCTGATGTGTAATCCAAGCCCTAGGCACAGTGCTACTGATGCACAAGCCAGGCCCTATGCACAGTGCTACTGATGTGTAAGCCAAGCCCTATGCACAGTGCTACTGATGAGCAAGCCAAGCCCTATGCACAGTGCTACTGATGTGTAAGCCAAGCCCTATGCACAGTGCTACTGATGTGTAAGACAAGCCCTATGCCCAGTGCTATTGATGTATAAGCCAGGCCCTATGCACAGTGCTACTGATATGTTATCCAAGTCCTATGCACAGTGCTACTGGTGTGTAAGCCAGGGCCTATGCACAGTGCTGCTGATGTGTAAACCAAGCCCTATGCACATTGCTACTGAGGTGTAAGCCAAGTCCTATGCACAGTGCTACTGGTGTGTATGTCAAGCCCTATGCACAGTGCTACGGATGTGTATGCCAAGCCCTATGCACAGTGCTACTGATATGTAAGCTGAGCATTGTGCAACGTGCTACTGATGTGCAAGCTAAACCCTATGCACAGTGCTACTGAAGTGTAAGATAAGCCCTATGCACAGTGCTATGGATGTCTAAGCCAAGCCCTATGCACAGTGCCACTGAAATGTAAGCCAAGTCCTATGCACAGTGCTTCTGATGTGTAAGCCCTAAGCACAGTGCTACTGATGCATATCCAGTTTTTAAGCACAGTGATACTGATATGTAAGCCAAGCCCTATGCACAGTGCTATGGATGTGTAAGCCAAGCCCTATGCACAGTGCTACTGATGTATAAGACAAGCCCTATGACCAGTGCTATGGATGTATAAGCCAGGCCCTATGCACAGTGCTACTGATGTGTAAGCCAAGTCCTATGCACAGTGCTACTAGTGTGTAAGCCAAGCCCTAAGCACAGCACTACTGATGTGTAAACCAAGCCCTATGCACAGTGCTACTGATGTGTAAACCAAGCCCTATGCATAGTGCTACTGATGTGTAAGCCAAATCCTATGCACATTGTTACTGGTGTGTAAGCCAAGCCCTATGCACAGTGCTACGGATGTGTAAGCCAAGCCTTGTGCACAGTGCTACTGATGTGTAAGCCAAGCCATCAGCAAAGTGATACTGATGTGTAAGCCAACCGGCATGCACAGTGCTACTTATGTGCAAACCAAGACCTATGCACAGTGTTACTGATGTGAAAGCCAGGCCCTAGGCACAGTACTACAGATGTGTAATTGAAGCCCTGTGCACAGTTCTACTGATGTGTAAGCCAAGTCCTATGCACAATACTATGGATGTGTAAGCCAAGTCCTATGCACAGTGCTACTGATGAGTAAGCCAAGCCCTTTGCACAGTGGATCTGATGTGTAAGCCAAGCCTATGTACAGTGCTATTAATGTGTAAGCCAAGCCCTCTGCAAAGTGCTACTAATTTGTATGCCAAGCCCTATGCACATTGCTACTTATGTGTAAGCCAAGCCCTATGCAGAGTGCTACAGGTGTGTAAGTGAAGCCCTGTGCACAGTTGTACTGATGTGTACCCAAGTCCTATGCACAGTGCTACAAATGTGTAAACCAAGTCCTATGCACATTGCTACTGATGAATAAGCCAAGCTCTATGCACAGTGCTACTGATGTGTAAGACAAGCCCTATGCACAGTGCTACTGATGTGTAAGACAAGCCCTATGCACAGTGCTACTGATGCATAAGCCAGGCCCTATGCACAGTGCTACAGGTGAGTAAGTGAAGCCCTGTGCACAGTGCTACTGATGTGTACCCAAGTCCTATGCACAGTGCTACTGATATTAAGACAAGCTCTATGCAAAGTTCTAGTGATGTGAAAACAAAGCCCTATGCACAGTGCTATTGATGTGTAAGGCAAGCCCTATGCACAGTTTTATGGATGTGTAAGCCAATCCCTATGCACAGTGCTACTGATGTCTAAACCAAGCCCTATGCCCAGTGCTACTGATATGTAAGGCGAGCACTGTGCACAGTGCTACTGATGTGAAAGCCAATCCATATGCAAAGTGCTAATGATGTGTAAACCAAGCCCTATGCACAGTGCTACTGATGTGTAAGCCAAACCCTATACACAGTGTTATGGATGTGTAAGCCAAGCCCTATGCACAGTGATACTGATATGTAAGCTGAGCACTGTGCACCGTGCTGCTGATGTGTAATGCAAGCCCTATGCACAGTGCTACTGATGTGTAAGCCAAGTCCTATGCACAGTGCTGCTGATGTGTAAGCCAAGCCCTATGCACAGTGCTACTGATGTGTAAGCCAAGCCCTATGCACGGTGCTACCGATGTGCAAGACAAGCCCTATGCACAGTGCTACTGATGTGTAAGCCAAGCCCTGTGCACAGTGCTACTGATGGTTAAGACAAGTCCTATGCACAGTGCTGCTGATGTGTAAGCCAAGCTCTGTACAAAGTGCTACTGATGTGTAAGCCAAGTCCTATGCACAGTGCTGCTGATGTGTAAGCCAAGCCCTATGCACAGTGGTACGAATGTGTAAGCCAAGCCCTCTACAAAGTGCGACTGATGTGTAAGCCAAGCCCTATGCACAGTGCTACTGATGTGTAAGCCAAGCCCTATGCATTGTGCTACCGATGTGCAAGCCAAGCCCTATGCACAGTGCTACTGATGTATAAGCCAAGCCCTATGCACAGTGCTACCGATGTGCAAGCCAAGCCCTATGCACAGTGCTGCAGGTGTGGAAGTGAAGCCCTGTGCACAGTGCTACTGATGTGTAAGCCAAGTCCTATGCACATTGTTACTGGTGTGTAAGCCAAGCCCTATGCACAGTGCTACGGATGTGTAAGCCAAGCCCTGTGCACAGTGCTACTGATGTGTAAGCCAAGCCATCAGCAAAGTGATACTGATGTGTAAGCCAACCAGCATGCACAGTGCTACTTATGTGCAAACCAAGACCTATGCACAGTGTTACTGATGTGAAAGCCAAGCCCTAGGCACAGTACTACAGATGTGTAATTGAAGCTCTGTGCACAGATCTACTGATGTGTAAGCCAAGTCCTATGCACAATACTATGGATGTGTAAGCCAAGTCCTATGCACAGTGCTACTGATGAGTAAGCCAAGCCCTTTGCACAGTGGATCTGATGTGTAAGCCAAGCCTATGTACAGTGCTACTAATGTGTAAGCCAAGCCCTCTGCAAAGTGCTACTAATTTGTATGCCAAGCCCTATGCACATTGCTACTTATGTGTAAGCCAAGCCCTATGCAGAGTGCTACAGGTGTGTAAGTGAAGCCCTGTGCACAGTTGTACTGATGTGTACCCAAGTCCTATGCACAGTGCTACAGATGTGTAAACCAAGTCCTATGCACATTGCTACTGATGAATAAGTCAAGCTCTATGCACAGTGCTACTGATGTGTAAGACAAGCCCTATGCACAGTGCTACTGATGTGTAAGACAAGCCCTATGCACAGTGCTACTGATGCATAAGCCAGGCCCTATGCACAGTGCTACAGGTGAGTAAGTGAAGCCCTGTGCACAGTGCTACTGATGTGTACCCAAGTCCTATGCACAGTGCTACTGATATTAAGACAAGCTCTATGCACAGTTCTAGTGATGTGAAAACAAAGCCCTATGCACAGTGCTATTGATGTGTAAGGCAAGCCCTATGCACAGTTTTATGGATGTGTAAGCCAATCCCTATGCACAGTGCTACTGATGTCTAAACCAAGCCCTATGCCCAGTGCTACTGATATGTAAGGCGAGCACTGTGCACAGTGCTACTGATGTGAAAGCCAATCCATATGCAAAGTGCTAATGATGTGTAAACCAAGCCCTATACACAGTGCTACTGATGTATAAGCCAAACCCTATACACAGTGTTATGGATGTGTAAGCCAAGCCCTATGCACAGTGCTACTGATATGTAAGCTGAGCACTGTGCACCGTGCTGCTGATGTGTAATGCAAGCCCTATGCACAGTGCTACTGATGTGTAAGCCAAGTCCTATGCACAGTGCTGCTGATGTGTAAGCCAAGCCCTATGCACAGTGCTACTGATGTGTAAGCCAAGCCCTATGCACGGTGCTACCGATGTGCAAGACAAGCCCTATGCACAGTGCTACTGATGTGTAAGCCAAGCCCTGTGCACAGTGCTACTGATGGTTAAGACAAGTCCTATGCACAGTGCTGCTGATGTGTAAGCCAAGCTCTGTACAAAGTGCTACTGATGTGTAAGCCAAGTCCTATGCACAGTGCTGCTGATGTGTAAGCCAAGCCCTATGCACAGTGGTACGAATGTGTAAGCCAAGCCCTCTACAAAGTGCTACTGATGTGTAAGCCAAGCCCTATGCACAGTGCTACTGATGTGTAAGCCAAGCCCTAAGCATGGTGCTACCGATGTGCAAGCCAAGCCCTATGCACAGTGCTACTGATGTGTAAGCCAAGCCCTATGCACAGTGCTACCGATGTGCAAGCCAAGCCCTATGCACATTGCTGCAGGTGTGGAAGTGAAGCCCTGTGCACAGTTCTACTGATGTGTAAGCCAAGTCTTATGCACAGTACCAGAGATGTGCAAGTGAAGTCCTATGCTCAGTGCTACTGATGCGTAAGCCCAGCCCTATGCACAGTGCTACTGATGTGTAAAAAAAGCCCTTTGCACAGTGCTACAAATGTGTAAGCCAAGCCCTCTGCAAAGTGCTAATGCTGTTTAAGCCAAGCCCTAAGCACTGGGTTGCAGATGCATAAGTCAAGTCATATGCACAGTACTACTGATATTAAGCCAAGCCCTATGCACTGTGCTATTCATGTGTAAGCTAGGCCCTATGCACAGATTTTCTGATGTGTAAGCCAAGCCCTATGCACAGTATTACGGATGTGTAAGAAAGCCCTATGCACAGTGCTACTGATGTCTAACCCAAGCCCTATGCACAGTACTACTGATATATAAGCCGACCACTGTGCACAGTGCTACTGATGTCTAAGCCAATCCTTGTGCAAAGTGTTAATTATGTGCAAACCAAGCCCTATGCACAGTGCTAATGATGTGTAAGCCAAGCCCTATGCACAGTGCTGCTGATGTATAAGCCATGCCCTATGCACAGTGCTACTGATGTGTAAGTGAAGCCCTATGCACATTGCTGCTGATGTGAAAGCCAAGTTCTATGCACAGTTCTACTCATATATAAGCCAAGCCCTATGCCCAATGCTACAGATGTGTAAGTGAAGCACTATGCACAGTGCTACTGATGTGTAAGCCAAGCCCTATGCACAGTGCTACTGATGTGTAAGCCAAGTTCTATGCACTGTGCTATTGATGTGTAAGTCAAGCCCTATGAACAGTGTTACAGATATGTAAGCCAAGCCCTGTGCACAGTGCTGTTAATTTCTAACCCAAGCCCTATGCACAGTGCTACTGATATGGAAGTCTAGCTCTGTGCACAGTGCTACTGATGTGTATGCCAAGCCCTATGTAGAGTCCTACTTATGTGTAAGCCAAGCCCTATGCATAATGCTACGGATGTATAAGCCAAACCCTATGCACAGTTCTAGTGATGTGTAAGCCAAGCCCTATGCACAGTGCTACGGATGTCTAAGCCAAGTCCTTTGCACAGTGCTACTGATGTGTAAACCAAGCCCTATGCACAGTGCTATTAATGTGTAAGCCAAGCCCTATGCACAGTGCTACAGATGTGTAAGCCAAGCCCTATGCACAGTGCAATGGATGTCTAAGCCAAGCCCTATGCACAGTGCTACTGAAATGTAAGCCAAGTCCTATGCACAGTGCTTCTGATGTGTAATCCAAGCCCTAGGCACAGTGCTACTGATGCACAAGCCAGGCCCTATGCACAGTTCTACTGATATTTAAGCCAAGTCTTATGCACAGTGCTTCTGATGTATAAGCCAAGCCCCATGCACATTGCTACTGATGTATAAACCAGCCCTATGCACAGTGCTGCTGATGTGTAAGCCAAGCCCTATGCACAGTTCTACTGATATGTAAGCCAAGTCTTATGTGCAGTCCTTCTGATGTATAAGCCAAGCCCCATGCACAGTGCTACTGATGTGTAAACCAAGCCTTATGCACAGTGCTACTGATGTGTAAGCCAAGCCTTATGCACAGTGCTACTGATGTATAAGCTAAGCCCCATGCACAGTGCTACTGATGTGTAAGCCAAGAGTCTCCACAGCTTAAGTCAACTCTTGATTACTGAATCCCTGTAAGTCATCAAATTAATGGAAGCTCTCTCCCCTTATTATGTATTTAGGTAAATATCCAGACTGTAGCTTCCTGAGCATGTGTATTTTGTATCAGCTTAATAGCATAGATGGACTGGTCAAGCTTACCCTTTCTAGCTACCACCTAGGATCATAAATGGGCAGGTAAGTACAATAGTACATTCACACAAACAAACAAAAATTCAGTTGTTACCAGTTTGTAACAATAAACAAGATTAGGGAATTTTCTGAAAATTATAGTATATTTTACAAAAGCAACAGATAGTTTATGCTCTATCTTAGTAATGTATTACTATAAGCAAGAACAGGGTATGAAAAATATTTGGAACAAATAAAACACAGTTATCAAAGACATCTGATCTTGCTTACATATTTGCTAAATTATTTTTTCAACAGACAATTTCACAAAGACCACAAATATGGTTTTTATCATTTGTTCCTATAGCATTTCCCCACTAGTATAAATACCACCTCGGGTCTCCTCTGAAAGGAGTATACTAACCTAGTGCGACCAGCCCAGTCAACAAAAGGTAAATAAACAAACAAAACAAACAAACAATCAAGCAAACAAACAAATACATAAATAAATAAAATGCTGTTTAAAAGGAAAATCCTTCAGTTTAGTTTTGAATTCTTCTTAGATTGTTTCCACATCTGATGATAGTAGACATTTTATTTCAAATTTGTCGCTCCTTCCTGCTGTTCTGTTAGTGCTAAAAGCAGTCTAATTTTGTTTTCAGCATTGAAACCAGTGTAATATATATTTGAGTAATTCATTTTGGCATTTAAGTTGCGGGTAATGGTCGTTCTGTTCAAAATGCTTGTTTTGACCTTTCCAAAGTTTTTGATATAGCCCCCTGCTCCTTGGAGGTGTTACTGATCATCATCACTAACTCTTTATCCCCATTTTTTTACTTGCGGTCAGGGTGTCTCATCAACTGTTGCCATCTCTCTTGATTCACTGCCACTCTCCTACCTTATTTGAAAGTCAAGCCTGACTGTCACAGGTCTTCTTTCACTCAATCTATCCATCTCTTTTCTGGATGCTCTCAGTTCCTCTTGCCTTTTTCTTGTCTGTCCCAAATCTTCTTCACCAGCTTGTCTTCTGTTTTAATGCACATGTTCCCAAACTACAGTAATCTGTTCTATTTGATATTCTCTGCAATTGAAGCTACTTGGGCTTCTGCTCTGATGTCCTCATTTCTTCACCTGTCCTACAGGGTGCATCCTACCAAACATCTCAGGCCTTCATCTCCATCACTTCTAGCTTCCTCAACTGTTCTGCCATCATTGTCCAGGTTTCTGTACCACATAGTAGTACTGGTCACACCACTATTTTGTACACCTTACTTTTCATATTCTTAGCATTCTTCTGTTACACACTATCCCTGACACTCTGTGCCATTTCAATGTAGCACCTCTGATTCTAGCTTAGACCACCTCATTCAGACTTCACTTCTTCTCAACCACCTCTACTAGATATATGAAGCTACTAACCCGATCCACTATTTTCCCTTCTATCTTATTTCTCAGCTTTTTCCGATTCCCCCATTTGCTGCTATTACAACTGTCTTAGTTGTACTCAGTTTCATCTCATGAGCCTTTTGTTTTGCATTTTTTTCTGCTATCATCTACTGAAGTTCTTGTTAAGAGACTGCATGTAATGCCACATCATCTGCATGCAGCAACTTTGTTAATCTTTCTCTACTGACCTGTTTGCTAATGTAGTCCATCACCAGTATGAGCAGCAGTGGGCGTAGAGCTGAACCCTGATGCACACACAGTCCCACTGGGAACCCCTCTGTGAGTCTGAACACTGCTCTTAGTTGTATTATTGGGTCCTTGTACCTAGCCTGCACTAATTCTACCAATGTTTCTGGGACTCCAAACCTTCCTAGGACTGCCCAAATCAGCTTTCTTGGAACTTTATCATATGATTTCTTGAAGTACAAGAATGCCCAGTTGAACTCTTTCCTCATCTCTAGCTTTTTCCTCAACCATCTACCTCACTACACTTATCAGTCTGGTTGTGCTGCACCCTGATCTGAATCCAAACTGCTCATTTCCCATCTTACATTCATGCAGTGTGACAGGAGTTTGATACTTCTATACTGCCCAGAATTGTGAATGTCCCCTTTGTTCTTGTACACTGGCACTAGTATGCTTGTTCTCTAGTTATACGAGATACATATTTCTCTCCATACTGCAGTACCTTCAAAAGGCATTTCTTCTCTACCACATCCAATATCTTGATCATATCTGCTGTGACCTCATCTGAGCCTGCTACTTTCCCTGACTTCATTTTCCTTAGTGCTGTTCTTACTTCTTCTAGGGTGGGCTCCTCATCTTCTTTCATTTTAGGCTGTGTCTGGCACAGTACAGGTTCTGTGGAGCTTTCTTTGTTCAGAAGGTGCTGGAAGACTGCCTTCCATCTGTCTTTGATATCCTGTGTACTGGTGAGCAGGATGTTGCTGGTATCCCTTATGAAGGGTGTCTGATAACTATCTTCTTTACTTTCTGTCTTTGCCTTGCAACCTGTTAGAGATTATTTTGCCATCTACTGAGTAACTTTCTAGAAGTTGGTAGAGTTCTTCTGATGCCTTGTCCTTTGCTACTGCAACTGCACTCTTAGCCTCTTTGCTAGCCAACCTATATTTCTTCTTTGCCTGGTTTGTCTTTTCTATCTTCTACATTTTCCAGCACTCTTTATTTCTTTTGATGACTTCCAGGACTTATATATTCCACCACCAGCTTTCCTTATATACCTTATTTCCATACCCGGCTTGGCTGTATATCTGTTCTGTAGTCCTCACCAATGCTGTTTTAAGGTGCTGCTGTTCTTCTTCAACTCCACCTAGTTCCTCTTCTTCCTGTGGTGCTAGGGTTGTAAGTATATCCTTGAACTGTTGTACTTTCTCTCCAGTCAACTTCCAGGTCTTCAGCCTAGTCTCTGTTGACTATAGAGCCTTCTCTGACCACTGCTTACAGCTGACTGTGGCAACCAGTTATTTATGCTGTGGGCTGACTGTTTCACTGGGAATGACTGTGCAATTATGGATTCCACCCCAGTGCCTTTTTCTTACTAGGAGGAAGTCTACCTGAGTTGCATGTTGACCACTCTTGTATGTGATCTTATGACTGTATCTCTTACTGAGCCATGTGTTGGCTACTATCAAGTCATTTGCCAGACAGAAGTCTAGAATGGCCTCTCCTTCTTTATTACTGTTGCCCCAACCATGTGGACCCAGGCAGTCCTCATATCCTGTTCTGACTGTTCCAATATGTGCATTTAGGTCCCCCATTAGCAACACCAGCTTATGTTGTCCTGCTTTATCTAGCAGGTCTTACATCTGCTGCCTGAATGCACTCTTTTCCTAGCTATCACATCCCTGCTGTGGGACATAGGCTGAGATTATGAATACTGCTCGGTCATTACATTGGAGTCTGATTGCCATGAGTCTGTCACTAATTCTGATGACATTCCCCACTATCTTCTGAATCCCCTCCCTCACCACAATTCCCACATCATTTATAGTCTGTTCTCTTCCTCCTTCTAAGTACTAGACTCTGTATCCCTAGCTGACTGGTTTTGCTTCATTGTCCTTTCATCTTGTGTCCTGGATGCAGAGGATGCCCAGCCTTCTCCTTACCATCATGTCACCAACTTCCAAGCTGCATCCTGTTGGTGAAACTATATTGAATGTAGTAATCTTTAGTTCATGTTTGGCAGGTTGATTTGTTTTGCATCTAGCTTTCGCTCAAAGATCTATCCTAGGCAACCCAAGATGGAGAAATGAACATTGGCCCAGTAGTAGCTTATTGACCCAGTGCTGCATTATGGCAGGTACACACTGGCTGGTAGGGGCACATAAACCCCTCCCACAATTAGCTTGGGTCCCTGGTGTAGGTTGGTGTAGGCCAGGCCCTTAACCTACTTGTTACTGGTAAATACCCATGCCCATTTTCAGCAATATTAGTCAATGTGACCAGATCACCTACAGCCAATTTTTACAGCAAGTAGCTATCCCTGATATTGTGTGCAGTCTAGCATCCATGTTTTCCTGACCTGATGCCCAAAGCAGTTGGTCTATGCAACTTTTCACCCATTAGGTACCATCTAAAGTCCATGCTGCTGCTAACAACTCCATTCTTGGGTGAGGTTTGAAATGGAAACACCCATCATGTTTTTGAGGGTGGGAAGAATCCCAAAGAGGCACAGGCAGTACATGCAAACTCCACACAGGCATTGGCCAGAGGTCAGGATCTAACCTTGTACCTTGTGTAATGGAGATGATGACCTAAACCAGTTTGCCAACTGCAGGTGTATTATAAGGTTACTAAATGTAGATTCCTACATTGTCTGCTATGTAGTCAAATGTTTTTTTTCTCTCAGAACTCATATAGTAAAAGTTGCAGAAGCATCTTCTGAACTTAAATATGTATTCAGTTGTGTCCTGTAGGTCTCTGTATTGTGCCCTTCCTTTTATTGGCCTCTTTTTCTCTAACATCAAATCAAACATTCCAGACTGATGACTGCAAACTGGGAAGTTATCATCTCACCTTCCAATACTTGGTTACCTTAGCAACAAGGGTTTTACTATTCCATCTGTTGGTGTACTAACAGTGGTCTTAAGCCAAATGCTGAAAAATGCAATGTGGTACTACTTTATAAATAAAAATTTCCTACCTCCTATAACATAAATGTCACAGCTCCAAACTGACTGATGCTGCCATTAGGAACCTAAGCATAACTCGCTATCATTTGACCATCACTTTTCTACAACAGTTCAAAAATCTTTCTATCTGTCCCCAAGACATCTTCTGTAAAGAAATCTTGGTTTCCCTGTACTCAACACTCAATAAGTCCCATCATTGAATATAATGTTTCTTTCTAAGTGTATATTTCTAAACATATTGGCTAATTTGAGAGGCATTAGAGATTTGCTATAAAAAAAGATCATCTTAAACACTTTTAGTTATCCTACCTTCATCCCTAAAACCCTTTGTTACCTTCTCTTTGTCTTCATCCTCCTACTGATTTGTTTGTGGAACTCTGCCTTGCTTTTCCAGCCATAAATGACCATACCTTAGTTGACTTCTGCACCTCAATAAAAATCAGCATCTTCTTCAAACATCCATTGAAAGGACCTCAACCTACATCAGCAAATAAGTAAGACTCATTAGCAAGATAAGATACCTAGCCTACTGCATTCCACATCTATGAAATATACATCCTATAAATGTCAAACAAAGCAGCACCCTGAGAGCTTTCAAACTTATTCAGGATAATTTTCATCTCATTAATCCTGTATAGCCCTTCTAGGTAAATGAGGTTAACACTACTGAAGTGCATAATAATTCAAGGTGCTTATTTGACTCGACTGTTAATGGTCTTAGTAACTGCCTGTTTAGTATCAACCTGTGAATGTTTGATGCTCAAATGGGGCTTATTTAGTCAGATGTAACCAGTCATCAGGAAGAGCCAATGGGATCATTATCCTGCCTTATTATTTGCTCAGTAGTTTTCCCACATGGATTGAAAACTATTGACCTCTCAGTTTGACTTTAACTGCAAGAACGAAACATGGACTTATTCATTAGGAATGAACTGTGAAATATTATGAAGTAAGAGAGACAAGGGCTCAAGGCAGAATGAATTCACAGAGTGAAGGTCATGCCAGACAATTCTAATGAGTTCTCAGTCAATAAAACAGACTTTGTTCTTTACTCGTACACACTGCATAATACTACTCTATCAATGAAAAAAGTACCAAGCTTCTATATAGCTGTTTTATTGCTGAAACAGTTATCTTGCAATATATCATTTCAAAGTTACTGTGATGTCTATATGCAATAGTCGTAAAATAATTTAATATATTTTTGGCCATGTAATCACTGCAATATATGAGAAAGAGACCATAGATGCAATTTACTATAGTTTCAGAAAGGTTTTTAAAACTATATGCCACATAATAAAATATATTCACAAAATTGAACAAATTTGACAGGCTTGTTGTGGATTTTAGGAAGGTAGCATGAGTAGAAATGTGGCTTGAAAAGGGAACACAGCGGGTATTAGGAAATTAGTTTGCAGAGAGGAACATACTGTTATCAGCAGAATGGTGTAAGATAGCAACCTCAACTGAAGAAGAGTACACATCTAGAGGAAATATACTAGCAACAATAAACATTCAGAGACCTAGTGTAATCATATCAGGTGACAGTAAAGCAGGTAAACAACATAATAAGGCATTAAGGGAGGCAAGTTGTGTGCTGGAATGCATAGTAAGCAGCGTAACACATGGAAAACATGAAGTTATTATATCTATATATAGGTATTTGTAGGTATTTAGAGTATGATCTACAGCTCTCAAAACCCCTTCCTCACTAAAATATAGACATGACAAAAGCACATCAGGGGAGGGTAATAAAACTGGTGACTTTTAGTGGACAGTATATAAAAGAAAATAAAAGGATGTTCGGTTTGTGTGTGCATGTGTCTGTATATGTGTGCGCGCATGTGTGTGTGTGTGTGTGTGTGTGTGTGTGTGTGTGTCTGTATGCGTAAAAAAAGATTTACACATCTTAAGAAAATCCACAAAGTGATAAAATATTTAGAAAAGCTACACGAGAAGAAGATAAACTCTTCAGATTTTCACAGAATTCCCAGATTTTGCAGCATATTTTTGGTCTGTTCCTTATAAAATTTGTGGATTTCTGGCAAATCACCAAGGATTGAAGTCAGCAAATAATGACAAATATTTGAGTTACACATCCTTCAGAAAAATCATGCTAACAGATCTTATTATTTTAGCAACTTTCCAAGTTCATAAGAGCAATATTTAAAAATCTCTTATTTTTGGACCTTTGCCCCCCCATTATTTTAAACTTTGTATAGATTTCTTGTGCTAAGTGGTTCAGTGGTATATATCTGAAAGTTGCCTTACCCATTTAGTGCAAGTAGTTAACCTTAATATAAAACAGCCAACTTTGGTAAATATTTTGTATACTGCGCTTGCAAATGAAAGGAGTCAGTTTCCCATCCAATGTCCAGGCCACCCTGAAGTGGCACAATGTGCGTTGGTTCCCATTCCCAAACTGAGGCAAAATAAATGACAGGTTCGCAGTACCGGCTTTCATATTTGGAAGGTGATATTTACTTCCATTAATATTTGCTTACATTTACTGAATGTAAAGTTTGCATCTATGAAAAAGAATGATTACAAAGTTTTACAAGGTTATATAAGTGCAATGAAAATTAAATGTAGCATTGCAAAGATTTGTTGGTACTGGGTCTGTACTGTGCATGAAAGAACCACATACATCTCTTATCTTTAAAATGTATTTGTTGTTCTTAACTTGTTTTTTGTGTTTTTTCTCACATAGACCTTTTACCAACTTCATTAAGTATTACAGTTTAGATTTAATTTGAAGAGGAATGTTTCTTCAAACCCTCTTCCTACAAGGCTTTATCCCTTAAACTTAGACTTTGATGGCTTTCAAATCTGAAATTGTGGATTTGAGAAGAAACCATAAGAAATATTCCTCACTCACAATCAATGGGGAAACAGCGGAGAGGGTAAAAAGCAGCAAGTTTCTTTGTGGTGCACATCTCGGAAGACTTGTCTTAGTCTGTGAACACAAATGCTATTTTCGAGAAAGTGCAGCAATGGCTAGACTTTCTGTGAAGGTTGAGAAAAGCAAATATACCAGCCCCAGGTCTCATGACCTTCTACAGAGGCACAATTGGGAGCATCCTGGCAAACAGTTTTACAGCTTGGTATGGCAACTGCTCCACCACAGACTGCACGTCCATCCAATGAGTGGTAAAAGCAGCAGAAAAAATTACTAGGATGACTACCATCTATTCAAGACTTGCACCAGTCTTGTTGTCTCAACAGAGCAAGGAAAATAGTCATGGACTGCACTCACCCTACATATGGACTGTTCCTGCACCTAGCATCTGGGAGCCATTATCGTAGTACATACTGCAAAATGGCCAGGTTTAGCAGAAGCTTCTATCCCCTAGCCATCAGGCTACTGAACTACAATAGCAACTTACATCTCACTTGACATCAGGGCCAGTAGGTAATATGATAAGTGAGAAGCATATTTGCATGCAATAACCTTAAAAGGTCTTAATACACTGTGTAATTAATCTAACAGAGTATAATCTTATTTCTGTGCAATATCCACTGATGCTAAATCAGCATCCTGTGCAATAAGTAACAGCTGTGAAATTTTTGTGCAATAAATATCATGTTTCCTTAGACTAGTACCAACAGAATCCTGTACAATAGGAAGTAGCTGTGAAATTCTGTGCAATAAATACCATGTCTCTTTAGCTTAGTAAATGTCTGTTAATATCTAAAATAGTAAATATTATGTAGTAGGAATGTGTAAGTGTAGTTATGTGAATTGTTGTATATGATAGATGTTTGCACAAAGAACCTGGAGTAATGTAATTTCTTTCAGTCGCACTTGTGGAGTCTGAATGGCAATAAAGTTTACTTTGATTTCAACTTTTCTGGGGGACTATTTGGCAGGTCATATGAGTAAAACAGTATTCAAATGTTTCTTTGACCATATTTGTGCAACAGTCAGCAGTCTTTCAAAACAAGCTATCTTTACACTAAAGTAAATACTTTCTTTTCCTGGAGTCCTTTTGCTAATTCTTAGATTTATAAAAATGTAGGCGTGAGTATATTTGTGTGTGTGTGTGTGTGTGTGTGTGTGTGTGTGTGTGTGTGTGTGTGTGTGTGTGTTTGTGTGGTCTCATGCAACTGGATGCAAGGATTCATAAATGGTAAAAACATTTTTTTCTCTATAACAGGTTTGAGTTAATGTCATTCATGGAATGTCAGTGCTGTGATAAGTAACAAACTGACAGGGACACACCAATACAGGGGTGGTCGATATGTAAAGAAGTACTTAAAAACATGAGACTTTATTTATCCTTTGTTGAATGGGGTAGTCCAACTAGCCACTTTTTAGGGGAGACACAAGGTGGCATTTATATTTCAAGGGGAAATACAGCCAGGGCATCAAATAACATCTTCTACTATTTTCAATAAGTGCTGAGGAACCTTTTACATCCACCAACACAAGCAGATGGGGCCTCAGTTTAACATATTATCTGAAAGATAGCACATTCAGGAGTGCAGCATCCCCCTTATGGTGTATCACAATGTCAGCAGTTGATCTACCTGGTGTGGGAATAGAACCCACAGACTTCTGCACTCAAGGCAAGCGTACTACTGGTTGTACCAAAATGGGTATATCAACCAGTTTATCTCATACTCCTTTCAGGCATGACACAGGCAACAGGGGTAAAATCACATAAATATATGGACAAATACTGAGTAGCCAAACAAAGAGAATGTTTTTAGGGGGAAACTGGAATACTCTGAGAAAAGCCACACATATTCAGGGAGAGCAAGCAACCCTCACATTCCTAAAATCAAGACTGACCCCAGACCTTGGAACTGTGGTACAGCAATACTAACAAATGCGCCACAAGATGATATTGTTTCCTGTATTATTTTAACTGAGAAAGAAGTATAGGGCAAGAAATGTCATCACTTATCATCTGCCACTTCTAGACATTAAATATTTTGATGCTATCTAGATAGTAGAATGAATATCAATTATTCAGTGATTTACACCTAGCCACAATGGCAGTGATCAAATAATTTCACGGGGGTTAGGGTTTGCCTTTGCGTGGAGGTGCAGCAACCTTAAAAAGTATTATGCCAAGTTTAGGGGTATAAAGAGTGAAGCCACTTATGTGGGAGATGGGGGTATGTGCCACTCACAAAAAATGTATTTTCAAAAACTGTGTTATGTTTTTACACTCACCTTATCATTAAAAGGGTTTTGTTCTAATGATATAATGTCTGTTTCTTTGTGCTGTTAATCATGTATTAAGTAGTGATTGTCGATATACTATTTAATAGCAAACAGATCATCATGCAAACATGCTGTGTGTTGCTTGGAAATAATTCCCGCACTGCTATTATCTTGAAGTCAGAATACCAAGACAGTAATTGTCAAATGTGGCTCTTTCTCTTATTTCAAGATGAACCATAAACTTGTCATCCTTCTTTGCAGTGAAGACACTGGATGCAACTCCTTGCAAAATAGCTCCTGTTGTACATTTGTTTTGGATATAAGTCCAAATTAGAGAAATATGTAACTTATTCATTCATCAGTTCAATCAGTCACTAATTAGATAGCTGCAGTGTTTCCACAGGTAATCTTTTAATATGACATCCTGCTGCACATGGCATACCAAGACACTCTAAGGCTCGGTGTGCTGTAACTCACAGATGCTGCAATAATGTAGAACTCTTAGGAAGTAAACCGTTGGACCCTACATTGAACAACCTGAAGGTAGAGGCATACAAGCGTGTCCCTCTGCCTATTATGATTGTGACTTGCAAGCTAGCTAATAATTTTGACATTGCTTGAGAAGGGAGAAGCCTAAACAATTTGATAGAAAAACTGGAATTGTTTCTTAACTCCTAACATGATTACTTTTCAAAGCCATCTCTTCCATTTGTTCTGTCCCTTGTTTTGATGAAGCACTGATTAGCTCAGTATAGAGTAGCCCTTCCTTTCTCCTTTATTTCTCTTTCATGACCTTTGCTCAGCCAACCCGCTTCCCTCAACCACAGACCCATTCTTGCCTGCCCACATGACCTGTTTGTGCCTTTTCTATCCTTACTTCCATTTTGAAAACTCCTCCCATTTACTATTCTGTCATCGAAGGTGCCAGGCCAAGTTTCACCATAGCAATTTCCACATGTATCAATGTTGTCCTTTAGCTTATATTACACAGCTCTGTACCTATCTTCTCTATTCCTGAAGCATAGGGCAGCAAAGTTTGTTTACTGTATGTGTCTGAAGCTGTGTGAAATTGCTTTATTTATTTTACAATTCTTGTCTAGTTTTCTCATTAGCTGCTGGATGCAAACTGGCTCTCCAAATTCCTTGCTACTGTTAACCCACAAAACTTGGCACTGGCAACAAATCTGTGAAGCAAATGGAACATTCAACATTTTTATTGCTACTCATATGTCAGCAACCTAGGTGGCCAGTAGCTGTGAATATTTTCTGAATGGTACTTGCTGTGATGTATTTAATTTCCAGCAGGTTTGTCTAAACAAGACTATTTCAAAGAATTATTGACAGGAAGCAGTTGTTTAATATTCATAATGCTGTAAGTGCCAGCAGAAATTAATCATGTCCAAACATTAAAAAAACACTTTTGCCAAGTTATTCCACTTTAAGTGTTTATGTTATGTTGCTGGGTCTGTCTAAACCAGTCTTACTCATCGGTTGTAAGGGTAAGAACATTCATTTAAGTCGCATTTTGAGTATCTTTGTGATAAGAGTAAGAGAATGTTGTAGGTAATTAGGGCTGCTGCTTTTCTGATAGCCACTGCTCGTGTCTGCATTTCTAAGAGAACCAAATATTTAAAATATGCAGAGAAAGGTCAGTGCTTTCTTCAGTGCCTGCTTTTTTCAGTTTCAAATACATTTTTACAATTAAGTTGCAGCAGAGACTAGAATGTTTACACATGCTTGATTTTCTGTCATTCCTCTTATCTCCTTCCTTCTCAGACTAATATATTACACAGACTACTGAAATGCTCCCATCATAGTGAATAAAGCATTTACTGTAGTAACCACATCATGCCACACTGTACACATTCACACTCCGTAGGTAAACAGAATAACCTGTTTTAATTCAGAACCTGGGGTATCAAAGCATCAAGTGGGCTATAACTGTTATGCATTAATTTGGGCTAAGATGCACTGTGAGCTGATAAACTGCTAACTAATCAGCTAGACTTAACTATGCATTTTTCAAAGTCTTAACATAAAACTTTATAGGAGTAATCCAAACATTAACAGCTCAAAAATAATGCTCTGTAGGGTGAGAAGTTATGGTGAAATTCTGACTGACAGTTTTGATCCCAAAAGCATAAAGGCAAAGGAACAAAATGCCCAGGAGATATACCTCTCACCTTCTTAGCACAACAAATCTGCACAAAGTCTAAAGTAATGGGGGACAAAGCCCCCCCCCCAAAAAAAGGAGCAGGTTTTAAATATTGCTCTTATAAACATAGATAGTTGCTAGAATAATAGGATTTCTGTTAGCGTGTATTTTCTGATCCTCAGTGATTTGCCAGAAAACCACTAAGTTTGTGAGGAACAGACCAAAAATATGAAGTAAAAATCTAGACATTCTGTGAAAATCTGAACAGCTGAGAGGTATGGAGTTGAGAAAACATTTTATTTTATAATCCCCACTTCTCAAGGTTATTATCCTTATTGTACAGATTACTTTTGCACTCTCTGTTTTTTACCAAGTTGTATGATAGCTTGGCATCCACAAATATTTGCTACTTAGTTGTGATATGATTTTACTAGCCAAATTTTTAGTTCTGAGTTCTATGGTATGTGCACTATAGTGAAAACTGTACAAGAATGTTTGTCTGTTTCTAATAATTGCAAAATAAAGTTTGTTTTCTAGTAATTTTCTTTACAGCAAATATGTCAGATGATTATTTGCTGTGTAAATGGGCACTTGGGCACTGTGTTTTTTTAAGTATTTAGAGTAATGTTCATTTTTTTAAATTTATCTATTACTGTTTATACTTTTGTTTCTGATCAGAAAAATCGTGGTTATTTGTCTAGTAGTATTTTGTCAGTGTGTGTAGGAGAATGCTCACAGTTAAAGTTGCATTCCTCCAGCAGGGAAGTTACAAAGGATCAACATTCCTGCCAGAAGCTTTAATATGTAATTGGGATTAGCTGAAGGGATCATTTGACATCCTGCTTTTGTATAGTAATGAGTTACCCAATCACATTGTAAAGGGACAATATCGTCACTTCCATTATAAAAATATCACCCACAATTAATATGTTTCCAGGAGACACACTTAGCGGCTTACGGCACATCACTATGTTCAGGAAAGTTTATATTTTGTTCTCCCCATTCATTCATTCTCTACAAGGAAAGTACAATGGGTGATGACCAGGATGGGAGTACAAGACTAAAAGGAATACCAGATTCCTGAATGGAGACAACTGCCAATGTTCACATTTTATCTGGCACTGTGATGGTTGATCTGGTGACCTTGAAGAGAAGACCTGTAGAACTCTTGGAGGGTGTCAGTCTTTTGGGAGAGACTGGTACCTAGACAAACACATATTTGCTATTCTACAGGTCTCTGATTGATCAGTATTTCCATCAGTAAATTCATGTTTAAGGGTTATTGCAAACAAATAACCATGGCAGACATCCGCATGTTTTTTCTACGTATCCCAGACAGCATGCACACCTTTTGTCTCCCAGCTTTTGTAGTCATTTGTGACTTGCTAGGACAATAGTGGCAAGTGAACACAGAGGTCTGATGAGATCTTTGCAAGCTCATCTGATTAAAATATCATAGTATGATCCTTTGTTGATTCCCCTTAACTTGGTCAACTTGAATCTTCCCAAGGTTCAGGAGATTCATAAGATACTACGCAATGACCATAGATTTTGTAAATTCATACAGAATTATTTCAGTCACATTGCACAGTGTCGTATAGTAATGGTACAATATTAAATAAATCAGCAGGGAGAGGGTAAGGAGATATAGAGCAGATAGATGGAGAGATCCAAGGAGATGGTTCAGATATGACAGGACTGGTTACTGGTTCTTGAGGCATATGAGCCATAATCAAAACTCCTAAAGATGTGGACATCCTACAAAAGGCCTCACTGAGACAGATGCCTGGTGTCAAAGCCATGACCTCAAGCTCAATGCCAAAAATTGCATTGTCATCCCCTTTGGTAAAAACTCTGTACCCATGAACTACAACATATGCGGTAGTATACTTAACACCGAAAGTGTGATAAGAGACCTTGGGACATAGGTGAACAGTAGTCTCTCCTTTGATAATCACATTGCCACAGTAGTCAGGAAATCCTTCTACGTGGCACACCTCATCACAAAAGGTTTCTCATCCTGAAAAAAAGAGGTCATTGTTCCCCTCTACTCATCACTCATTAGACCCATTATAGAGTACAATGCCCCTTTTGGTATGTACCTCACAAGACATCTACAACAACTGGAAAGACCACAGAAATACCTCACAAAGAGGATTACTGGCCTCAAACAGATGCCCTATGCAGACTGTCTCAAAAAACTCCAGCTTTACTCCATCGCATATTGCCTACTCAGAGGTGATCTCTGCCTAACATACAAAGCTATGTCAAACCCAGAGCTGTTGGACATGCTCCACTTAAAGAAATCCTAATCCCTCCAAGCTACATGCTCTAGGGACCTAAACCTTGTCACCACAATAAACAGAACATGCCAGAGGGATAGATTCTTGTCCCAGAGACTTCCAATACTCTGGAATAAACTACCTATCTATATCATACAAAGCTCTTCATTAGCACTATAGGAAATTCACCCTGGGGATCACTTCTGTGGCTCTGCTCGACAGTGGCACAGGAAAATAATTTTCTTGGGTGGCAAAAGCCAGGGTACCTTTTTGGCTGGGCTTGTATAGGCCCTAGGGCCGATAGCCTAGTACCTACCTATGAACCTATGAACCTATGATTGGGGTATGATGAATAGGTGGCTAGCCTGACTAAGCAAGCCAAAGAGACTGTTCAGGCAGTAGCCAATGGGGAGGCCAATTTGTACTGTACTAATGAGAAGCTGATACTTTGAAATGCTTCTGGATTCCTTCTGGTCCCTGGCCCTTAAGCTCAGGCAGAAGCTGGTGGGATGGAGGAATCATTGGGTATATAACTCAGTGGATGGCAAATATATCTCCCTCTGAAACTAATTTTGGATGCTACTGCAATGTGTTATTGCAAAGTTAATAATTGAAATGACCGTGATCTAGTTCTCCTGGACAGATAGCATACAGTGCACTCTCTCACTCAGTCATATGCAGGCAAATAACAGATGCAGACATTAAATATCCCTCAGAATTCATATATTGTTTAGCATCTATAATTATTTCCATTTTTGTGTTGGCTTGTATGCATCATAAGAATACCAAATTGGTTCAGTAGGATAGAATGCAGAACTTCTATATGGTCTGCTGACACAGAGGGACAATAGCAAATACTAAACCATAAAGCAGATCAGTTATACTCTCTTTGCATAGTGTTACAGCAATAGCAGATTTATTGCTTCCCATCCCTGTACTCAGCAATAAAGCTGGCATATTGAGTGATGTGATATTGCTTCATTTTCAGTTGTCTTAGCACTTATGACAACACTTATGAAAAGCAATGGAATTCTTATCTACATATTGGCTATGGCTCTTGCCACCCCCATAGTGCCTTTTTTAGGCAAGGCTCAAATTCTAAACCTACCACCCTAGAAAACAAAAATGGGAAGAAATTGAGGGTAATGCTGCTCAATGCCAGAAGTCTAAATCTCAAAATGCACGCACTCGAGGCCCTTCTCAGTATGGAGAACATCGATGTCTGTGCTGTAACTGAAACCTGGTTCAAGGCTCCTGAGAGCACCCCGGCACTATTAGGTTTTACCTCATATCATGCGTTCCGGCCCCAAAACCCGGACCACTCCACAAAAGGAGGGTGTATCCATATTCATAAAGGATACTCACACCTCCAGGTTGGTGGCAATGCATGAAGCTACGGAAACCATCCAGGTGCAACTAACAATAGGCAAAACTGCTCTACAAATTGTAGCATGCTACAGGCCACCCTCTCAAACTCAGGAACCCCACACAGCCTTCCTGAAGACACTGGAGGGTATAAATGTATCTCCAAACACCATCATATTGGGTGACTTCAACTACCGAATATAGACTGGGAACATTACTCAAGCCCTAACTTTCTAGCCCAACAGTTCCTGGAGTTCATAAATTCAAATGCCATGGAACAGCTAGTCACTGTTCCCACGAGAGGAGAAAATATACTAGATCTCATTGTCACAAACATGGGGACAAAATGCTCCACACGAAGTATATCCCTCATTGGTGAGATCTGATCATAAACTAATCTCACTGGAAATCCACATCCGCCCCCACCCCAAACAAAAGACCATAGTGAAGAACTTCTCTAAAGCAAACTTCACACTACTCAAGACTGGTGTGGTATCCTTCAAGGCCCCTGAGTCAGAGGAAACCACAACCCAAGCTGCGGAAGCCCTTACAAATGCCTTCTATGAACACCTCCAGGACTGCATGGATCAGGCAATCCCAAATAAAACCAAGACTCTTTCCACAAAGGGCAAACGTCCAGTCTGGTGGACCCCAGCCATTAACAAACTTTACAATAAGAGGAGAAAGCTATTACATGATAGAACAAAATCCATAAAAGGGAAGTCACCCCTGATCATTATTAGTAAAAAAATACGAGCACTCATAAAATCAACTAAGGCCAATTTTGAGAGAAAAATTGCCATGGATTCAAAGGACAATCATAAGGCCTTTTTCAGCTATGTTAGGAACCTGGGTGGAAACTCACAGATATGCTCAGAATTAGAACAAAATGATACAAAAATCACTGAACCCACAGACATTGCCAACATACTGGCAGACAGGTTCAGTGCAAACTTCACCCTCCCCCCTAAAGGAGAGATAACTATCCCAGCCGAGTGTAGCCTCCCGGACATCTCAAATGCGCAGGTGAAAGCTGCTCTCTCTAAAGCTAAAAACACAGCATCAATGGGACCGGATGGTGTCCCCGGCTGTGTGCTACACGAGCTAAATGAGGAATTAAACCCGCACATAAGGCAGCTGTTTAATCTCAGCCTTACCACAGGATACGTGCCCAAGGAGTGGCGTACGGCAACTGTGGTCCCACTCCACAAAGGTGGCACCTCTACGGACCCTGGTAATTACCGCCCCATAAGCTTAACAAGTCTAGTCTGCAAAGCTATGGAGAGGATCATAATGGAGCTCATAAACAAAGATATAGGGGACTTGCAGACATTGGACCCGACCCAGTTTGGCTTTGTCAAGGGAAGATCATGCCTTTTGAACTTGGTGGACTTCTTCGAAATAGTCACCAAGGCCATTGATGAGGGAAAGGCAGTCCATACAGCCTACCTTGACCTTGCAAAGGCTTTCGACACAATACCCCACTCGGGTATTGTAGAAAAACTTACCAGCTTAAATGTAAACCCATATGTCACAAGATGGGTTGCAAACTGGCTTAAGGACAGAACCCACAGGGTTAGAGTTGCTGGCGCTGTGTCAGACTCCAAGCCGGTCACAAGTGGTGTCCCACAGGGCTCGGTCCTTGGCCGCCTATTGTTTGGCATCTACTTCTCAGAAGTAGAGGACAACATGGGAGGACTTTGGCTGACAAAGTTTGCAGATGACTGCAAACTGGGCCATAGTGGAAAGTGCATCGGACACTGATATCCTTCAGAAGGGACTCACGGAAACAGATAGCTGGTGCCAGAGCCATGGCCTGAAGTTAAACGCCAAAAATGTATAGTCATACCCTTCGGGAAAAACAAGGTAACCCCAAGCTACCATATAGGTGGCAATCCACTAAGCACAGAAGAGGTTATCAGGGACCTGGGGACCCAGGTTGACAGTGGCCTTTCTTTTGACACTCACATTGCTAAAGTGGTTAGAAAGACCTTCTACATTGCCCACCTGATCATGAAGGGATTCACATCCAGATCTAGTGAGGTCATTGTTCCCTGTACTCTTCACTTATCAGACCAATGATCGAGTACAATGCCCCATTCGGGATGTATCTCACCCGACATCTGCAGCAATTGGAGAGACCCCAAAAGTTCCTCACCAAAAGGATAAAGGGACTCCAAAATCTGTCATATGCTGCCAGATTGAAGAAACTCCAGCTCTATTCAGTCGCATACCGTCTGCTCAGAGGTGACATGTGCCTGACATACAAGGCCATGTCCAACCGGAATTAATGGACATGCTCCACCTCAAAAAATCCAAATCCACCAAAACCACTAGAGCAAGCGACTTAAACCTTAGCACGGATATAAATAGGACGTGCTGGAGGGATAGATTTATCACTCAGAGACTCCCTATGCTGTGGAATAAAATCCCGGTCCATGTGAGGCAGAGCACCTCGCTGACTCTGTTCAAGAGAAATCTAGACCTGTGGATGGGAGATCGTAGGTTTACCCCGGGAATCATCTCTGGGTCACTGCTGGACAGAGGCACAACAAACTAATGGGCACAGTATTTTTTCATATAAGGGGTGGCGTAAGCCACAATAATTTGGGCTAGGCTTAAAAATGCCTTAGGGCAGATAGCCTAGTATAAACCTATGAACCTATGAACCTATAAGTAGTGCAACTGATTTTTTTAATGCTGACAGCTTTTTTAATTTCCTCAGAAAAGTGCTCAAAAAGTAGAAAGAATGACAAAATGAATGAAGCTAAAACAATGGCAATGGTTGTAAATTATTTACTTACACATGAATTGTTTCAGCAATATCCATATTTATGGAGATATGATAAAATGAAGTACCTAGGAATGTGGATTAGAAATGATTCTGGTGTGGCAGCTAAGGATGTGTGGGAAGAGACTAAATAAAAGATAGTATGAAAATTGAAAAATTGGAAGCTCTGTTATATAGATATAGATAGCAAGATACAAGCAGTTAAAATGTTTTAGCCCTTTTAGTGTTATACATAGTTCTGACATATTTATATCAACCAGAAAAAAAGTTATGGATAGCAATTAATACAGAGCTGAAGGATTTTATCTGGGAGGGGAATGCAGCAAGAGTTAAGTGGAACAAGCTGATTCTTCCAATTAAATAAGGTGGGTTTGAATTACCTGATTTGAAGGGATATTTCAAAGCTACACATTTAAAGCTCCTATACATAATACAAGCAGAATCCTATAATTCAAAGGGGGAAGCTCAAGAAACAAGGAGAGACTGGAATTTTGGATGTAGATTTTTAAGGAGAATAACAACAACCATAAATAATACCATAGCCATAAAATAGCAGAAAGTATTCTAAGAACTAAGCCAACATAGGAATGGAGAAACTATATTCTGCTGATATGGATGGCTGCAATTAGGGATACAAGAGGTGGCTAGAGTATACTGGAGAAAACTGGTAAAAGAACCAAGGTATTGGGAGGAAATAATTAGAGAGGGAAAGTAAATAGGATAGGAAGGGGCCAAGAATATATTTGGACTGCAGGATAGAGATTGCCTTCCCTATCAAGGATTGATATCAGTGTATAGACAAAGAGAAAGAAATGGGGGATCCTAAATGAAAGACCAGCACCGGTAGAGTTTTTATTAGAATCTAGAAAATAAGCTTCTGTTAAAAAGGAATAATTAGTAGAGCATGCGCAATATTGCATGATAATTATAAGAATCACTCAGAGGAGGTTACAAAGGGTTGGGAAGAAAGACTGGATAAGCAATTCACAAAGAAACAATGTGGGATATATGTATGTCTCCCAAATATGCAACAAAGTCCAGAAGATTTAGGATCTTTGCTTGTAAATGTTTACATAGGTATTTTTATACCCTAAGTAGACTCCAAAGAATTCTTCCTCAGGTAGACAGTAAATGTTGGAGGTGTGATGGAGAAGAAAGAGATAACTGGGAAAATATTTTCTAGGAGTTTAGTGAGTTGGCAGACTTTAAAGATTTCCTGCAGACTGCACTGTCAGAGATACTGGTTGAGCAAATTGGTGTAACTAAGGAAATTATTTTTTGAGCCATGGTACAGAATCTGAATTGTTTAAACATAGTTAGCCTTGCTGAGTTTAATTATGGTGGCTGTCAGAAAGCTATTACTAGAAAATGGAAATCAAAGTCTAAACCAACTTTACTTCTGTGAATATAGTAACAGAGATAAAAATAACTGGAATTGGGATCTTTAGAAAAGGATAGGAGCAAATCACATAAGAAAAAATGGGAATTATGGGAACAATACATGCAGAGAAGGAACAAGATTTAAGAGAAGACAGGATATGAATAAGCTATTCAATGTTTGACTGACAATATCTGCGTAGATTATAAGTGATGTATAATGTTTGCAACAAAATATTGTCAATATGGTTTGTTTTATTTATATAAATGTATGATTGCCTATGTCATATGTGATAATTTAATAACAAAGTTTCTTGTTTAAAAAAAGTAGAATAAATGTGAATAAGTCAACATTACACATGAAATGGTTGATCAATAATTGAAAAATGCACAAGGGAACTTCTTCAGGCATTGGGATGAGCACCTGACCACTGAAGTGAAATTAACAAAGCAGTCCTTTCTAAATACAAATTTAAGACTTCAGAAAAAGGCATAAGGATAAAATATCATTGCATATCTGCCAGGCTACATTTCCACAAAAGGAATTATAGTCTTATAACTACTGAAAGTGAAATAATCAAACTCAGTTTACAAAAATTCTGATGATCTGAGTGCTGTGGGGACCTTTTAATTACCGCCCTAGGTTGTATATCACTGTACCACTGGTGAAGCAAATTATGTTTCCTTTTGGTGACTATTTTATATAGGATGGTTTGTTTTAAAGTAATATGGTATCTTTGCAGTTTTCGGGATCTAAGCCATAGCAAAACATTATACCCACAGATATCTGACAGTGTCTCTTGCTGTATATGAGAGTTTGAGTGTAGATTAAGAGGAAGATAAATTGAGCCAGCTCTGTTGCTTAGAGGGATGAAGTCCTTACTATGCCCCAAGTGGCCTATGCTGGAGTAGCAGAACTAATGCTACAAGGACCAGACAGTGGGAGGATGGGAGTGAGTGGCTAATGTCAGGTGACACGTCTGGGGCAGGGGGCAGAGGCAGACAAGGCTCACTGCAGTATCAGCATTGAAAGCCCATCACTCTCCACTCTGCTAGTGGTATACCACTTTGGTGGGAGGACGTGTACAGGTGGAAGCATGTGTGCACCCCACTTGGGTGGGAGGACATGCATGGGTGGAAGCATGTGTGTAGCCCACTTGGGTGGGAGGATGTGCATGAGTGGAAGTGCATGTGCACCCCATTTGGGTGGGAGGACATGCATGGGTGGAAGCATGTGTGTACCCCACTTGGATGGGAGGACCTGCATGGGTGGAAGCATGTGTGCACCCTACTTGGGTGGGAGTATATGCATGAGTGGAAGTGTGTGCTCACCCCACTTGGGTGGGAGGACATGTATGGGTGGAAGTGTGTGTGTGCACCCCACTTGGTTGGGAGGATGTGCATGGGTGGAAACATGTGCAACCCACTTGGGTGGAAGGATGTGCATGGGTGTAAGTGTGTGTGCACCCCATGTGGGTGGAAGGATGTGCGTGGTTGGAAGTGTGTGTGCACCCCACTTAGGTGGAAGGATCTGCATGGGTGGAATTGTGTGTGTACCCCACTTGGAGGGGAGGATGTGCATGGTTGGAAGTGTATACACAACCTCCAAAAGCAGCAATTGTGGAATTCCCAATGCTACTGTGGGGTGGCAGGTCATTAAGATATACTCGCTGGGTACAGTATTATGCCGCACCAGGGTTCTAGACCTCCTTATTGGGCCTGGATGTGGGTCAGGTAGCTGATGGTCAGATGTAGGGAGGAGAAGCTAAAAGAAAAAGACGAAGGCAAATCTGACATATGCCACAGTCTTCTCAGTCAGTGATACTACACCACTTCTGTGCTGTTAAATGAAAAATAGTGACTGTCAGCATTGATGTCAACAAGTAGCCTTGCAACACAGAGATGAATTGCTTATATGACTTGCTCAAGCAATTGGTGGATTTGGTTTCAACACATACATAGCATGTTCACTGCAGTTAAAGTGCTGCAAAAACTCCTACTCAACATCAGGCATAAAGTCAGATGAACCACATTTTGCACCACTATTCTAAAATTCCCATTCTGGCTATTACTCAAAAGACTATGGAATTATTGGGGAATCCTTTGAGTTTGCAGGGATTGGTTAAGGCCATTACAGAGCTCATTTGTGGAAAAAACGTCTGGCCTAGATGGCTTTACAGCAGATTTTGTAAGCATTTTAAAGTTAGCCTAGAGAGCCCATGTGACATCCCAGTGCTGGGCCAGTAATCAAGGAGCCTGATTCCTCACCATTGACACTGGAGAGGGGCATGCAGTTGGAATACAAATGGATACACTCAGTATTTCCAGATGCAGACCTCTCTGCATCAAACACAATTTCTCTTAAGAGTACACAGGGCACACACTCATCCTGGGGTCTGGGTGTCTCTATCTCTCCCCAGGTCCCCAATAAGGCTCCCTGCTGGCACTGTGAAACCAATGCTACATGTCCCTGTCCCATGTAGCTGACACACACACTCTCTGAGATTTAATTTTCACACACACAAACACACACACACACACACACACACACACACACACACACACACACACACACCTGGGAAAGGCTAATACAGATCACCCGCTCTACCAACTTTGCCCAGACTATAAGGTGGATTCACTGCCACCACTTATAAGACTGTTAAAAGGGTATCCAATTATACTGAGTGAAGTTAATATTAATACAAGTGGTAATGTAGACCAAACAGCAAGGCTTTCAGGAGTGGCCAGGGTTGTCACTAAAAAATAAGTGCATATACTCTCAAAGCTTAAATGTTTTCTAAAAAGAACCAGTCACAATGAAAAGTTTAAATGTATTTAATAAATAATAAAAGAACAAAAATACTAAACATATATTTACAGTAAACCACAGAGTTTAAATCACAGGAAATATTGAAAAATAACATTGACGGACATACTCAGACAAATAAAGAAAAACAATATCTAAACTAAGCTTCATTATATTTTCCTGACTGAATCTAGGAGAATTAGTATTCCCTACTTACTTAATAGAGCAAGGCAGATGATGTGGTGAATGGTCCTTCTTGTTGTCAGGCCCAGTATCCCCTCTTTGAAGCTGAGACAGGAATTTAGCATAGATGGCTACAATACACATCTAAATGTTTATGGCACTGCCTGGGGCTTCCCTCTTTTTACTGAGCTAATGAACAAATGCTTTTTCCAGACCTACCATCTCCAGTCCTTTTCAGCACTGTGGGGTAACATTTTAATGATTTAACAGCTCATTTACATTTCCCTTATTTTTCTTTAAGTAAGCTAGCTGGTTAACCTCTGATGTCCCAGTATCCTCTATTAAAACATATACATTTAATTCTGCTATAATAATAAATGTATATTTGTTTTCATTCCAGCAGGGTGCACTGTTGATACATTTTAACACACGCAAACCTCACAAACACATTATCAGCACAAGCATCTGTACAGATCAGTTTTATATACAAATGGCATATAATTATTTACAAAATTCCAGCTAGCTGCGCTGGTGCAAGTCATAAATCCACTGCCTTACTTTTCCTGGCATGGCTGTCAGTATCTCCTGTCATCACAGCCCATTACTATCCTTTTTCAAAAGATGTATCTCATGGAAGCATTTCTCCCTGGAAATAACAAGAATGAAGGTTATAACCTGCTGAAACTGAATAAAGATAGGATGGACCCGAACAGTTATCATCCTATTGCATTGTTACAGGTAGTTGTGAAAATATATGATAAAATATTAGCAAATATATTGGCAAAAATCAAGGCAAAATTAGTGGGCTCCAGTCATTCTGGTTTTATTAAATGGAGGCAGGGCAGTTGCCCTAATGTAGTTTTTGAACAAGGCATTTGACCCTGTACATTGGGATTTTTTTTGTGTGGTCAGCAATGGAAGCCATGGGTCACCCAGATGGATTTATTCAGTAATATAAATTATTGTACACTACTCCAACAGCACAAATTTATACAAATCAGGTGCTCTTCCCAACACTTGATCTTTATTGTGGCAACCTCTGCGATGCCCACTGTCCCCATTATTATTTGTACGGGTGGCTTATACAACAGTATTCTACTATGCAAGCATTCTGCATTGTGTACCAAACTGCCAGAGTCATATAGTAATCTCTTAATGTTGCATGGAGATGATTATGTATTTTGGGTAGTTACCTGGCCAGAAACAGAGCTACTGTTGCATGATTTTAAAGAGAGTTCTCAAATAATAGGTTTACAACTTAACCAAAAAAAAACTTCTGTTCCCTCTTAATGAATATACATGGAAGCAAGGGGTTAGAGGTTTTAGTTGTGTCCATAGTAATGTATGATTATTTGAGAATCAAGGTAATGATTAACATGGTTCAGCAGATTAAGAGTAGCATCCAACCACTGGTGCAAAAACTACAAAGTAAAAGTATTGCTTTGCAAAGACAAAGGCTCCCCTTTCTACAGAAGGTTCAGTTTGCTAAGATAATTATTCTTCCTAAAATATTATTTTTATTAAGATATCTGATACAGATCACCTTTACAAAATTTCTTGAAAATATAAGAGACTGGTGGGAAATTTCATTTGGGAAGGGAAATCGTCAAGGATCAGTAGGTTGAAACTCTGTCAACTCATACAATTGTGATCACAAATAAACAAAAGCTCCTGAATGCAGAAACTCATTTTTTTATGAGGAGACAAGCCTCTGAACTACTCAACTGGGGGGACTGTACTGCCCAACTCCAATAGTTACATATGTCAACTTTGAGGTCACACCATAGAAGAAATCCCAGGTCACTGGTAATTTTACCTTCCAGGGAAAAGCTGGGCAGTCACACACTAGTGATCACACACATTAATGTTTATCAGTAGTGCTTCATGGAAAAGCCTGCCTTCATCAGCTTGTATTCAACTGAAGGCTGTATCCAAGGTACCAGAGCCATTCCTGGTTTTCATTAAGATGGATTAAAAGTTCTCACTGAATTCTGCATAATGATACCTGCTGTGGTATATATCTACTGATCTGTAATTGTTTGAACTATTTATGTGCCTGGATATTATGTCATCATACAGGCCTGTTTTTTTTCATCTTTTAATTTTCAATTATTCAGTATATGTACATAAGAAGTAATTTATCATCATCTTGCCAAAATAATCATTAAAGAAAGCCTGCCATTACACTATTTAATATAGTAAGCATTCATATTTTTAGAAATACCGTAGCAGGATTTGTTGGTTAAGCATTACCTTTGTAATGTATTCTGAGCTATCTTCTACAAAATTACTATGTATAAATCGTACCTGAATTCTACAATGTGTCACAGATATTTTATGTTGCTTCTAATAAAAAAAAAAAAAAACAATCAAAGCTTCAACATAAAAATATTTTTAAAAAGATTTTTTTTTTATTTTCTGCATTCATATTGCAGAACTTCACCCCACTTAAATATATTCATTCCATGGTAGAGGAAATGCTTGTACACATTACAAAAACTGCTGATGTGCTAATAGAAACTACACCAACAGTGATTTTCAATAGCAAACATGGATTGCCCATTTGAAGGTTATGACATTTAAATCAATGTTTTGAACTGATCCAATCAGAACTCATCATATAGTGGGTTATCCTTTTATTACTTTCTTGCATGTCAGAATAATTTTCATGTTTGATCTTGCTTTAAAAGTACAGCTTTGGTGCTTCAGACTCTTTGCTTCTGTTTGAAGCATCCATACAAAAGGAAATATGACTGCATATAAGTAGCATTGGTAAGTACACTCTCCAGAAATAATGCATAAAATGTGGCATGCAGTTCCTAAAATGGATGAAAAAAGACATGAAAATGAAGTGTTTACTGTCCTATCTGATTGCAGAAAGCAGCTGTCAAAAATGTATTGTTAATCTACAGTTGTCATTTGATGAACTATCAGGGAGCAAAGGAACTGATGTGCATTTCTGCCTATTTTGCATGATTAAAGTGTAGAGCAATGGTAGAAGGGTAGTGTTTCAGGTCTGCAGTACTGGTATCATGGCTTTTGTTAGAAAAGAAGGCTGGTTTTGATTATAAAAATAAGAAAACATATTTTTTCACATTGGTAAAATATAAAAGGAATCATAAGAGGGCCACAATTAGAGTCATTCAGATTTCACTAAAGAGAATGAAAGAAGAGAACATGCAAGTCCTGCATGATGTATAAAGTTTAGAACGTATTTTAAAATCTGAATGTCATCAGGAAACTAAACTCAGATTTGTATGCATACCTGCAGTATGTAGCTTGAACACAATAGCAGTACTCATTCAGCATAAGAGGGAATTCATTGTTAATACTGAAGGAAGGACACCAGCTACGTCATGATAATAGGCTTACAGGAAAATAATATGACATCTAAAAAGTTGAGTTGTTTTTCAGTGTATGAATTAAAAAAGAAATAGATGTGCCCGGGGATTCAGAAATGCATCATCTGTGATCATAGCCAAATCAACACTGTTTACCGTGTATTTATGTATGACAAGCCCTGAGGCTCATTAGGAATGCATAAGGTCAGGCCAGTTTTCATGATGAGCTGCTCTTCCTCATGGCCACCGTTTTGACCTACAGGAAGATTGTGTTGGTCCAACCCATGGCCTGAGTAAAGTATGAGCAGCTGTTGTAAACAATGACTATGGGCAAGCTTCTAATTTAGGCCATGTACAACAGCATCACTACTGTATGCACAGATGGTAATTATTATTGTAACCCAAGGCAAAAGATATGCAAAAAAATTTATGGACCTAAGCAAGGCTATGATTGGCAGTGGTTAAGTATAGAGATGGTGATAAGGCACCAAAAAAAAAAAAAACTGACAGAGCAATGCAGAACACAATGATACTTATATAGATATCCATCTGAACTACCTGGACAGAGAAAGAATGTGAAACTGAGATAGTATGGGTGGAGGGTACAGTAAAGTAGTAATAATGATTCACTGACATTTTTATTTTATCAGTCTACCTGTATTATAGTGATAAATGTAATGAAAAATAAAATGTCAACCTTCAGGAGATTTGAACCCATTCTTCACTCACTGATATTCTTGTAAACAAAGCCCTGGGAGTCAATAAAGCCTACACTAAGTGTACACTAAGTCTACACCATTCTGAGTGAATAGACAGCACAGGCATAACTCACAACTTCTTCTTCTTCCTAATTTTGGTTTTCCTACTGATTGTCTTGCAGTTTTAAGTATTGACAGGATTCATACAGGTTACAACAAAGTGTAGACTAGAACGCACAAAAAAATGTGGTAGGAATGTTCTTGAATGAAGTATGTGAGCTACTTCAGGAGTGACTGTAAAACTGGAAAATATATATCAGAAGAAAGTTGCACAACAGAATGTAGCAGTAATCAAAAGACAGACCTCAGAAGAAATGAACCTAGGACTTTCTCAGTTGTGATTCTCTTAACCACAGCACAACATACAGTGAGACACTGTTTAAGGGGTCAGGAAAAGATATAAAAGGGAATGTTATACAACAACAGAATGTAAGCAGCAATCAAAAGAGGCTTCAGAGGAAATGAATCCAGGACTTTCTCAACTGAGTTCCTGTTAACCACAGCATTAACAAAGTGAGGTACTGCTTAAGAGGTCAGGAAAATGCATAAAAGGTGAATGTTACACAACAAAGGACTGAAGGCAGAAAAGTAAATTAAAGAATTTAACCACAAAGGGACTGGAGTGCCACACTAGGTTATCAACTAGTGGGGCTATGGCAGCAGTCAAATTACAGGCCTAAGATTAATTCCATTTTGTAATTGACAACTGCTATGCAATGGTGCTCACTTCATTCGCACAGCTGATGCAATATGCGTAGCACATGACACAGCATGAACCTCATTTTGCAATATAATATAACGCACCATTTCTCATTGGTTATATATGGGTATTGACAGTGTTCTCCATGACCTATAAAATGCAGTGCAACAATAAAAAGATAATGCTTTTTACAACCCTTTTTGGACAAAAGTGATGTGGTGTGGTGTCCTCTCAAACTCTTTGAACAAGAAGTCTAGACAAAGCCATAAATAAAAGTGGGACAAATGCCCAAAATAGGGACAATTTTTAAATATTGAAACAGACCAAAAAATATGTCGCAAGAATCTGGACATTCTGCGAAAATCTGTACAGTTGAAAGGTTTGGTGGTGTGTTTATCTACATTTTGACCAGATTAAAGGCTGGAAATGGGAATCTATGACAAAATTGAAAAAGGGAAGCAAGCAGAGTGTAGAGCAGAAGGTCAGCGAATCACAAATGAGCAGAATGGAGGTAGGTAGATGGAAGAATCATTTATTTGTGGGATAGGTGCCTAATTTCTTTTCTAAGAGAAGGGAAAGTTCTGGAATGTAGTAAGGGAAATAAGAGAAAGGTTAGAGATATATTCAGTAGCAAGGAAATACAGAAAAGACTGACAGGGTTTTGGAGTAACACAAAAAGGGAGGTGAATACAATGCTGAATGAGAGATCAGGGAAACAGAGTAAAAACAACATTGAGGGGAGGATTGTTAAACCAACAGGAGTGGACATTGACACAAATGAAGGAGAACACCATGTTTGGGGACAGGACTGGGTTTCATTGATGCCATCTCTGCCTCCAATAAGGGGCGAAATCCTGGGTCAAACAATCAAAAGCATTTTATTTCTGCATTTACTTTGGATAGCTATGCCATAGCCAATGTCCTTATAAAAAATGGGATTTATTTTCCTTGGACAATCAGAATGTTACCTTATTGGGGAATGCTTCCCAAATAGTTTTCAGGAAATATATATCTTTTAAACAGCTATCAGAACATAAATAAGGCTATTGAGAACAGGAAAACAGGGATGGTAAAATGTGATAGATGTAACCAATGCCCTTATGTTTTGGTTACAAATTGTTTAGTCATCAATGGCTTTGGTTATAAGATAAGAGGTCATTTTACTTGTGATTCCCAGCAGAGGGAATTTATGTGGCCTGCTGCTCCACATTCCCTGCTTTTTATGTAGGAAAAACCTCCAGGAAATTAAAAGATAGGGTTTATGAGCACAGTCTAAACATAAAGAAATGTAATAATACTAATGCTCTATACAGAAATTTAGTTGATCCTAAACATGAATTTAAATTTGCAGTAATAGAACAAATAAAGAATGACCTGAGAGGATATGTTACTAGTGACCACATAGATAGACGTGAGTTAAAGTGGCAGCTGGTTCTGAATGCCACAAGTTGGCCAGGTATTAACGATTCTGTTTCTATTAAAGTTAAAGCACTTAGATGCTTAATTTATTATTTTAGGATGCTTATAAACATTTATACATTTTTAATAGTTTTATCAAGCTAATGTCTTTTATCTGTATTGTTTTCCTATATAAATAATTTTAAGAAATATTTTTCTGTTGTTTTAAATCACTAATTGTATTGAATTTAAGTGTTGTCACATGATTGTTGCATTTATATAAATTGTAGTTGAGTCATTTTCAGCTAGTTCTGATGAAGTTTCTGACTTTGGAAATGAAAGTGCTGAACTAGTTTACTTTTTTTGCTATTAAAGACTTTTTTGATTTGGTCAAGTTCTGGATTATTGGCTTGAATTTATATTTCCTCAGCTGCCCTTTAGTGGCTGGTCATTTGTGATGTTTTATTTATGTGCTGTTTGAGATTTAAAGTCCATAGTTCTGGTATTAGTGGAGTTATTTTACTTCTGAAAATGCAGGAGATCAAAGATGGCATCTCTAATGGCATGGAATGCAAGGCATAGATGACCCTACAAGAGTCTATAACAAACCAAGTGATATATTAGTGCTTCAAGCCTTTCCTGGTAGCTCAGATAGTTTGGCCCAACCACTTTATTGGATAGGAGCCTTTGTAGTCTTTCTAGCTGCTTTATATGTCTAGAAAAGTACATCCTGAAGGGAATGTTGTACTCAATAACTGGTCTAAATAGGGCTGCATATGGTGGAATTTAAATTCTTTAGGCTTTTAGATGTTATCCATGCTAAATATAAGGATGTCCTGACTGCATTTGCTACATGGTGGTCAAAGCAAGGGGAATGACTGATCCAGGTTCTAAGACCACAGATGATATTATCACATTGGAGTGAGGAACTTGTTATACTATACATTGAGGGAGAGAGTTATTTACCAAATGTGACAATACTGCACTTTTGTTTTGCATTTAATTTTAGCCCTGTTATGTACACTATTTGTTTATCAGGATTAGTTTTTGCTGTAATGAATGGGTATCAGATGAAGATTTGACAATAATGCCCAATCTGTAGTCATCTAGAAACTTAGTTAATCAAAGGTCATGATTCCCAATCTAGGGACTAGAAAATTAGATGTTGAAATGGAGGGGTCCAAGTACCGAGCCCTGTGCTCCAGTACTAGTTACTGTTGTACTTTTTGAGGAGGCACCTACTGTCTTAACTATGTGGGCTCTATCTTTCAACCATTTGGCTATCCACCCCATCATGTATGGATCTACTTTTAAGACAACTTATTAACAATGCCAGCATGTGATATAGGATTTAATGCTTTGACCAGATCTAAATAAGCTGTATGAAGAGAATGGTGGCCCTTTTGTTAAAACATTTTATTTGATTTAGCTAAATCATTCATTTAAGAAAAAGTGAAAGGTGGACTTTTTTTTTTGTTAATTTTGTCTTTTCTCCTAGACGGTCACAGCTACTGTTGTAGGTAGTATTTAAAGATCAGAGTTGTGAACAGGGGGTGCAGGGACTGAAGTGTCACTGCAAAAACATTTTGTTTTGTGATAATGTTTGTGTTCTAAGTTTATATACAAATGTTACTGTGTCTTGTAGATGTTTCACTTGTGATATTTTGAGTTGATACATAACTGTCAGCAGTAGATGATTTAATGTACTTTGGGCCTTGACTTGTGTTCAAACCATGGGGCCTCACATACTTTTTTTGGACCTTTCATGCATGCACATTTTCTTTTGAAGCATCTTTTTAATTGTTTAAAACACATACTTATCTACAGTATTATTTAAAATTTTATGTGTACTGTTCAATAAAGAAAAAATATTTTTAGATTTGTTTTAAATTTGAGTGTTTTGAACATGTTCATGTCATACTTCAAGCTCCTATGAAAGCTTGTAACAACTCCTTTCTATGCTCTTAATCAATGTGTGTTTACTGTACTAGCCACTGATGAATGTAACCAAATGACTGAACAAAATGTCCTTTCAACTGTATTGTTTATTGTAACACACTGTGCTCCTTATAGTCTATTTACTTTTTGCTTCTTTCTTGGTCTTGAAACTGTACTTTATTAATTTGTTGGCTCTGTACTGTACCTTATTAATGTGTGCATTGTATTTACTGTATTTGGTGTACTAATCTTTGTGGAGCTTTTCTCCCCAGGCCTCTGCTGAAAATGGGATCCATGCCCAGTCGGACTTTCTAGGTAAACAAATGTAAAATAAAAATAAATAAATAAATAAATGTTTACTGCAAAAACTGAATCTAAATTTAGTAACTAGTAATAACAAAATTTCCCATTTTGGAATATTCCAACCATAAAAGATCATTCAAACTGCTGTCATTGTAGTCCACCATTGTCTGCAACCATCAATTATAGCCAGTTATACACATCAGACATCTGATTGCAATAAAAGAATTACCAGCGGATTCCAACCTGCTTTTCAGAAGTGCACACTAGTCCTGGAAAATTAGACTAGTAAGTTTTTAACATGATCATGACAGCAGTCATTTTGATCCATAGACAGTAATATATATGTATATCTATCTATCTATATATATATATATATATATATATATATATATATATATATATATGTTATACAAATAGCCAATCACCCAGCATATTTTAGGAGGAGAACAGAACACCTGGAGAAAAGCCATACAGACATACAAACTTCACACAAACAGTGACCAGAGATCAGGAATGAACCCTGACCATGGAGCTGCGATGAAGCCATTATAACCACTGAGCTACCACACTGCTGTCCTCTTTTTCTGCTTTCTGTTTTGGTTGAATGTTTCAATAATACCTGGACAAAATATGTTGGATAGTTAGTGATATACTTTGTTTTAGCAACACCACTGGCAATATTTGCAGGTAATTGACACTTAACAGGACATTGGATTGATGGCGGATGATACTAGTTTTTCTGGCATGTGGGTAGTTCTGATACTGAGCTTTCTTAGTCTCATTAACAGTATTTGGTACCAAGGTAGTACTTTATCAAGATCATACGATTTGATTAGTAGAACCAGTGGTTTGTGATCAGTCTAGAGTTGGAAACTCTCAAGCCCTAATAGGTACGTGTAGAATTTTGTACCTGCTAAAACAGTTGGAAGGCACTCTTTTACAACTTCCAAATATCTGTGTCCAGCAACGGCTAATATTCTAAAACAACAGGCAACAGGACGAGACACTTGCTCATTGTTTTGGTGCAATGCAGCAACTAGTCCGTAGCTACTAGCATCAGCACTCACTATTGCCAGTTTAGTGACATCATCGCATATTAGTACTAGAGCTGTTATTAGCATTTATTTTGTATCTGAATGCTTGGGCTTGAGCATGTCTCCATGAACAGTGCACATGTTTCGGTAACCATTTGAAATGTCAGAACCCATTAGAGAGAGAACCAAAATACAGAGACTGAATGGCCGAAAGAACAGACTTACAGTACATATGCTAAATCCGAGATGCCATTTCTCTGAATATTCCCCTTTCTCTGAGGAGTATTTTATATATAGTTTGGGGTGGGTTGGGGGGCTTGCCCCCATCATGGTGGGGGCTGCAGGGGAACTTCTCCCATAAAAAGAAATTTAAAGGAGAAGAGCAATTTTTGAAATTTGCTCTGCTCCTTTGTTTTTTTTTTTTTTTTGGCTTGCTGGGACTTGGCATTTTCAGTGCTGACATTTCAATAGGGAGCCCACTTTTCTTTACCAAGTCTGTTAAACAGCATAGCAATATTGAGAAGTCTGATATAAACTAGATCAAGTAGTTAATCATGCATAGGGCATGTCTTAACTCAGTTATGCAAGGTTATTTTGTAATTCAGCTATTGCTGTGACCTTGCTTTCATCTGGCTTGTTTCCACTAGCATGTATACTGCGACCAAAATACTAGGGCTCTGATTTACTAAAGCAACATTTTAAACCATAATGTTTAATAATCTGCAGCACTGCCTCTAGCCTAGAGTAACATGTCTCTTTATTATGACTAATAAACAAGATATCATGCATAAGAAGAAGAGTAACAATAGCACCACCTTCTAGTCCTTTCAGCAAGTCAGTCACTTTACACGGAATGATTTCAGATGCACTGAATGGCAGACATTTAAAACAGAATTTTCCCGCAGGGGCAATGAAGATTGTCAGCTCTGACTTTCTTTGTCTAATTTTTAAACTTGACATTACCTTTGCATTGTAGTGTTTAAATTAACATTTTTCCTTTTAACCATTTCTGCCTCTTTGACAATTTGTATTGCTTTCTCCAAAGTCTGATTCATTTCATGCTGTACCTTTTGACACACCCTACATCAGCCAACCCAATCATAGTTGTGTTTCTTATTTGTTAATCTTTTGTGCCATTAAATGTACAATTCTCAACAGTTCATATATTAATCTTCTGAAAACTTCAACACAGTCACCCATTGTTTCAACACCTTTCACGTATTACATATATTTGTTTTTGGCCCACAGTTTTCATTGCCTTTGTTAATTACTGACACATATGAAACACTCCTGCCCTCTGCAAATAAAAATGAACTCTGTATGGCCTCCATTTCATGGGCCATAGAATACAATATGGTATTTACTTGGATTTCCTCATTTTCCTTATTTGGTTTGGTTGTCACATGAATATGTGCAAACCTCTGTGTCCAGGTACCAGAGAAAAGGGTCTGAGAAGTCAAGCAGTTCTGATGGGTTATATTTCATTAATATCAAAGAAATTCAGTTTTTCTGGGCTGCTTGGTTTAAATTCAGTAAAATAATGACTTTTAAAAATAAAATGGCTTTTGTTAGTAACATATTCATCTCTGGGCTTGGTGGATTCACATTGACTTTATAAATCATACAGTGCTTTCAGAAGACACCATATAAGAGTACAAACCTGTGGTTAGTCATTATTGTTTATTAGTAGCTTTACAAATGCAGTGTATATCTTCAGTTTAGTCTGACAGGCAACTTTTATTTGGAACAACGTGGCAGCACAACAGAAATAATGTTAACACTCCAGGATTCTCACACAAAACTTAGTCTAGCTTAGAAATGTAATGCATTTTAGGATATGTGAAGTCTTAAAATGACAATACATTACTAAAGTCTTAAAGTGACATATTCCAACAGTCCAGCAACTTTTATCCCATTTATTATTACACCTGTCTATGCCCACATATATACCAGCAGATACTGGAGCCCTTAGTTTTCCTTTTCGTCCTATCGAGCAAGAATATAAACCCTCAGCCTAACCGCATTAAGCCTAGCAATACTTGAAGCAATGTCATAACTCATAAATGTCCAGGTTGTGATTTACTCACTTAACCTATACTTACTCCAGCAGTGACAAGAGCCCTTTTTCATAGCTATTATGCATCTGTTGGTTTAAAAATAAGTGAAGTCTATGGCCTTGCAGAAATTAGGCTCTTCCCAACCGTCCAAAACATCTTCTTGACACTCAATGAATCTCCCCCAGCCTGACTGTCATGTACCTGTCACCTCCACTCTCACTGGCTTGTTGATGATTAGATTCTGCAACTGCCCCTTCTCGTCATTCTAGATCACCAGATTTCCTGTGTAATCGGCAGTGGACTTATCACATTAATTAGTTTAAATGAGAGGCTACTTACCCATAATGCACGTGGAGGTAGAAAGGCTAAACATGAAGAAGCTATGTACATATGATTAGTATGTTTCCATACTTATGCTGAAACTAGAAGCTAAATGAAAAGTACTTTAATCCCGAATACCAGATTGTCCATTCATTTAAACTCTTGTAGAAAATATTCCATCATGGTACTATGTCAAAATGTAGATTCTTGGCCTGAATGAGCTGAACACCACCTATTTCAACTTCACGTTTTATTAATGTGTTAAATAACCTAAGCACAGGACAAACAAATAAGAGAAAAAAAGTCAGAAGAATAAATAAAAAATGAATAAATAATAAACTGAGCAGCGAGTCAAAACTAAAACAATTATGTAGAAGCAGTATGGTCACAAGCCAACATAAAGTGCATTTGAAAAACTTTAATGACAAAATGGAATCTAAATCTATTCAAGCAAACAACAGTAGACTCCCATTCACTGTGACACAGTCCGGAGCATCAAACCAATGTATCTCCTCCATCCTGATGGATTAGCTCAAGGTAAAAGCAATTCTTCTCAGTTTTTTCTTCAGATAGACCTAAAGCAACAAAACACAAATCTAAAAAAGTCAAGAGCAGCATCACCAAACTGTCATTATCCCACAGAGAGACACACAGACAGATGCAACAAACAGAGAGACCACTAAGTTCATTGGCTGGATGAAATTCACAGTGACGGTCAAGTATAAAGCAGCCATACTTGTGGTAGAAGGCACCAGATAGGGTCAGTTCCTGGTGACTGAAAAAAGAAAATTGAAGGTCATTGCATACTCCTCCAAGCAAGCACTTCACACTGCTAAAGTGAAGTGAGGGCCACGCGATCCATAATGACAAACATAGTTCAGGTCTTCCAACCAGCTCCTAGTAAAGTGATATTGAAGTTACATAAAAAAAAAATCCACTTTCCGCAATGCACTTCATCCCCTTCCACTCTCAGTCCACTGCAGATGCAGATGGACACAATTCAATCAATGGCCAAAAAGCGGCCAAGTAATGGAGGCAATGCAGAAGCAACAGCAATCATCGCAAAAAAGATAGATGAAAGAATAAGCCACTGAATTAACCAAAATAAGAAGAACTAACCAGAGCTATGACTGAGTCTAAATAAATAAACACAAAAACTAAGAGAAGAAAGGCAAATACATGAAACCGAAAGAGAATGGATGCTTTGCACTGTGCAGTCAATTGCCACCACCTTGTTCACTGAACTCCCATACCAAACCATTCAACCAACACCGTAGAAGCCTGAGGAGATAACCCAGAGAAACAGAAAAACACACCAAACAGCCAAGAGGATGCCACCACTCAGTATCAAGTCACTTTAGCATAATAATAGCCCTAGCCAGTGCTCATCTGATGAAAAATTTAGCCAAAGCACCAAATGAAGAGCCATAACTAGGTCGTCTGACACGTGCAGTTCCCCATATTGACATCTCCCTCAACTCAAAGTTCAGAAGCAAAAGAAAAGGGTGTATGTGGGCCATTACGTTCATCATGATAAATGAGGAACATCATATATATATTTATTTAGTAGCACACAGGATTTGCTCTGTGCTTACAGTTACTTTAGCATGTACTATATACCAAGCACGATGCACATCAGTTTCCCTACCACATTAATAGGCACTTCTGGATGGCACTACATTTTCTCTGCCTCTGACATGCCCACCAGACATTCTGTTTTGATGCCTGCAATACTGGAATAATTAAAAAAAAAGTAATAGAAACACTAGGAGGTACACTTTGTCTGAACAGCGGTAGTGTTTACAGGCAGTTTTAGGGTCAGGGTTAGTTCACAAGTAAGGATGGGCATACTCCTCCAAGCAAGCACTTCACACTGCTAAAGTGAAGTGAGGGCCACGCGATCCATAATGACAAACATAGTTCAGGTCTTCCAACCAGCTCCATGTGTAGCTGATTATTAAACTCTAGAAATGTATTATATATCATTTGGAGCATTTGTTTTGTGCAAATAATCATGAATAATGAGTTGTGAGATGTTTCATTGAGGTCACGAGTACCTTTTACAAGGAGTGCACTGACACCAGGGGCAGACTGGGGCAAGAATTAGACTCTGGCAGCTGAATGGTTGGGGCCAACTAGAAAGGGGTGGGGTTAACTTCACAGGGGGAAGCTATGGTACAGTCGGATCAACACTGATCATGCTTACCATTTTACTTAAAATAACTGCTCGATCACTATTGCACATGCTGAATAGTTTACCAAATGCTAGACTAAATTGCATTTCAGAGCTAATGAGGTGTTTAGGTTATGCTATAACAGCACAAAAAACTTGTAGCTGGTCTTGACTGCATGAAACTATTATGAGTATGCATGATGTAGTAAGTATACAAGTAATCTGCATTTTGTACAGTGCCAAGTGAAAAGTAAGGAGATTTGGAGATCCCACTGTACTGCCTTAATTTATTATTCACAATTCAAGGTCACTCCAATGCCTAATGTGCCAGTGGTTCTGAGAGACACTGACACAGCCGTGTATGACAGTTGACTTTACCAAAAATCACATTAATCTTCCAAAGCCAGAAGTCCAGCAGTAAACAGCAAAGCCAGTCAACTCATTCATTTACAAACACCCTCTCCTCCCTGTTACCAAAAAAAGTATCTGCTTTGGCCCTGCCAGGATTACATTAACATACTTGCATTCATTTCATTTAGTTAATAAAAACATTAGTCATAGCTTATGTCTGCCAGCTTGCTTTACACAAATAGACATTTAATTTTATTTATTTTACTTTTTTTACCCAGGATAGTCCAACTGTCTTTAATAACTTTTTAACATATGTCCAGGGAACATACCTCTCAAACTCTTAGCACTAAAAATCTGGACAATGCCTAAAATAATGGGGGCAAAGGCCCAAAAATATGTACAGATTTAAAAAATTGCTATTATGAACTTAGAAAGTTGCTAGAATAACACGGTTTGTGTTAACATGCATTTTCTGAAATATATGAAATCTGAAACTCAAATGTATATCACTATTTGGTGACTTCAGTCCTCAGCAATTTGCCAGAAAACCACAAATGTTATGAAGAACAGACCAAAAATATGCGGAACAAATCTAGACAGTTGAGAGGTATGCCGAGGAAAAAGCTGTAACATATTACAAACATTTTTAAACAGACATTCAGTATATACATGAACAGATATGAAATAACATACATTAAGAATGGTTCATTCATTTGATAATTAGATTGCATTCAACTGAAAATACAGACAACTATTACAGTTTTGCAAAGGTGAAATTACAGCAAAAATAAACAGCAGGGCTAGTTGCTTCATTCACAAATAGCCCCAGTCTACCCACAGTATCTGATTGATCTTGTGAGGTTAAAAGACAAAAAAGAATAAAAGACAGCACTGTTATTAATATATGTATTTTTTCACATAAACAATAGCTAGAGTTCAGAGCTTGTGGTTGATCTTACTTCGGTCAAAATCACGTTACTCTTGCAAAGCAAGTCAGAATTACAACAGGCCAGCCATTTCATTCTCACATACTAGGCATAGCCCCCAGCTCGATTGCCTACCCACAATATTTGCTTTGAGCCTACAAGGTTTAAAATAATAAAAAGATAAGACAATGATTACACTACTGTATTTCTTTTGCATCACATAGTCAAGGGTTTGTAGCTGATCTTACTTCAGTTCACTTATACACACTTTAGTCATGGGTTAGAGTTTCAACAGCAAAACATTCACACACCATCCTAATCTATCTTGATTGACTCTGCAAAAAGATTAGGTTAAAAAATCATTTAATCCACAAATAGCTTCCAAAACACACTGCATACCTAGCATCTGTTTGACCACTTCCAGGATATTATATTAAAAAAAGAAAGTCATCAACAACCCCCAAAACACAAAGACCACTAGGTTGACCACACCAGTTTATTATATTAGAAACAAAATCATCACCAACAGTTCCTGTAACACATTTTCTTTCCAGTTTCTGGTTAACCCTGCCAGGATATTGTATTAAAAAAAGAAAGTAATCAACAGCCCCCAAAACACATAGATCACCTACTAGTATCTGGCTGACCATGCTAGGATATTGTTAGAAAGACATCACAAACATCCCCCAAACCCACAGCTCACTGCAGATTCAGCCTTCTACTATCTGGTTGACCCCACCAGCCTACAGGCCCAGGATGTCAGAAACAAAAATGTATATAGGAGACCGCATCACTGCACCAAGATTTAACAAGTATCTGATGAAAATTGACAGGAAATAATTAAATACAGAAATTATCTGGTCAACCCTGCCAGGAAACAAAAAAAAATAAATACAAAAGGTATCTGACTGACCCTACCAAGAAAAAAATGTAGAAACTATCTGGTTGGCCCTGCCAGGGAAAAAATGAATACAGAAAGGATCTGGTTGACCCTGCCAGGAAAGTAAAAAATGAGAACTTAAAGTTTAAACACTAATCTCCAATCGAATTGTTGATGTTCCCTCTGTTCGCTCATTGCTCGTGTCTTCACTCTCTCACTCTCTCCCTCACAACTAAAGCATTGGAAGAGAATGCAAGTGTAACAGGACTATCAGCAGCCACTTCCCATTCTCAGATTACGTTAAAGGCTGCTGCCTTCACAGTCCTGTCAGCTTCTTATTTCTTGCGATTAAAACTGCAATGACTTCTGTGCATCTTCACCAATGCCTGTAGTCTGCCTAATCTTGACTGTTTTTAAAACAGTCCATAGACAAAAAAGATAGGCCCCCCCTTTTTTTTCTCCAGGCCCATCAGCTTAATTTGGCACCAGCCCTTCTGGCATTTGCCAGAACTGCCAGATGAATAGTCCACAGCTGACTGACATGAAGTATGATGGAATAAACACTGCAGAGTTCAAGAATCAAGAATAAAGATGCCAAATCAGGGATGGCCCTTCAATGTTGCTCTGATTCACTTAGAAATTTAAGATAATAAAAGGCATTTCTGCTGATGTAGATGGCTAAAGCTCTGACTACAGTCCAGGTGACATGTCTGAGTAACAATTAAGGCCTCTGCCTGAACTGGCATGGGAGGGTGAGTGTATTCATCCTTGGGGGAGAGGGGAATCAGGGCAATGGACAGCAGAGATATTGCTAGGAGGGGTAGCAATGAAAGGACAGCATGAGGACAGGTACTTGGCCGCTAAGCCACTTCAGCAGTAACCTTCATCACAAGTTATGTGGGAGCATACACTCACATACTGGAACGCCTGCCTGCTGCCTACCCAGGGGAGGGGCTAATGCATATTACATATGCCTTTATTGCTAGCTTGGTAATTAGTGCATAAAGTGCACTGCCTGAATGTTGGCATTTCTGGATGACTGGTGTGTCTGTGCTAGGGATATCCAGTGCAGAAAGAATGAATGGGCTCAGCACTGATCAGGAGTTGGTTTACTGGTCTGCAGGCATTGGAACCAAAAAGAACTCGGGGAAGAATAGGATATTTAAGAGAGCAACAGGATATGAGTCAATATACGTTTCCTTAAATGTATGATATCCCAATTCACATGCCTGTCATTATTTAGTGATTACAGCTGTCAGTAATTTGCCTTAAAATCACTAATTTTATAAAGAAAAATATAAGGAAGAACCAGGGATGTTCTGCAACTGTGTTAATAGCTGATGAATATTCTGTATAAATTAACCTGCATAAGTTTTGTTTAAAGAGGTTACTGTTTAGAAGTGAATTCATGCAGATCTCCCACTTGAAGCTATGCTTTGAACAGTGCAAACAACCTTAGCTAGACTCTGTCTGAGGTGACACGCTTTCTGCTTTGGTCTGGCATGCTGGTACCGGTCGGTTGCACTTGGATGGTTTATCTTATATTTTTGAACAACACACTTTTTATTACAGTAACACAATTGCTCTGGTAATGAATGTCTAGACAGTGATTACTCAAGTGTGAACCAGCAGCATTTGTAACTTAACTCTTGCATATATTTTACCTCCTGGAACTTGTCTGTATGCTAGTCAAACTATTAATCATGGCCTGTCTTTCTCCTTATCTATTCACAGGTATGTCTGCTTCTGTGACAAACATTTAATGCAATTTTTGTCTACTTTATTTACTCTTGGTTGTTGCAGCTGGTATATTTTTCCTGCATACCAGCTGTAAGTCAGAGTTTACTACAGTTTCATTTGCAATGTGTGTGTAAAACTACCTTATTTACTAACTAATTGCTTTGTCAGATGTTATTTTATTTATTTCATTTGGCAAACCATGCGTTCCACTAAACCAAAGGTCTTTTGCTGAGCAAAAACAAGGAGATGACTCTACCGTACAAGCCAAGGGACAGATTTCTTGTCAGTCTCAGCAGTGTGCCTTTCAGGAGGAAGCATGTGGGAGGTTGGTATAATGATTAAGATGTTTGCCTTATAGACGCAAGGTGCAGGGCTTGATTCTCACATGGAGTAGTTGGCTAGGCTTAAAATGGCCCATGGGACAATTAGGCTAGTACTAACCTATGAAGCCAGAGGAAATGTACATGGATATTGGAGAAAATAAAAATTGCACCCAGATAGCAATCATTGTCCAAGATCAAATGGGGGAGAACAGTAGTAATTAAAAACGTTGTTACCTAAATGAGAGTAAAGCAGAATATTTGGTCAGCTTTTGCTGAGGTCATTGATACTGTTTGCTCCTGTGTGACCTTCATAGTTTTACTTCATAAATTGATTGTGAACAACTCAACCCAAGCTACACTCCGGAATGACAGCATCATTAGCCATATGCTGCATAGGCCGCAGGGCCAGATCCAGCAGAAGGTGACTGCACGGTGACAGAAAACCTAATTATACCTCAGTGTGCAACATTTCTGGTCCTTTAGTGTCTGTGCTACTTGAGAAGCTGCGGTCCTCCAATATCTCTTTCATTGGCTCAAAGTTTGAACCAATCAAGAAGTAAGGTCCTTTCTGTTTGTTATTGTTTATAATGTGATGTAATTCTTGTCATGAATCCTATGTTATTCATTTATAAAATTAATAAAACATTTAGAAAAAAAAGAAATAAGGCCCTTTTTTATTTTGTGGTACAATGTAGAGCAGGTGCTTATTTGCAGTACTAGTGATTATACAACACCTGGAGATTTTTCTGCTGCCGAGCTGCGATGGATGAATTTTAGCCGTGTGTGTATGTCCATCTCCATTGTCACTTCCAGGAGTCAATGAGAGTTTCCTGACTGATGATTCAAGGTTTCCTATGTTCAGAAAATATATCCTAAGAAAGAATTTTTTCTTGCTGAGAAAAATCACAGGAACATTGGGCTGGCTAAGTGACTTGCTCAGAATCAGAGAGCAGGAAAGTGAAGGCTTAGGGAAATAAAACCCTGTATCGCAGGAATACATCTCACAGTCTTAACCATCTGTACCAACAGCCAGACTATGCAAAATGCCTTCTGCTAGAATGTTCTGTTCTACAGATAATAAAGAATAACAGGAATGCCTCAGCGTCAGGCTGTGTATACATCATAAAATGTTTTAATAATGTAGAGCTTGTTTTTCTATCAACTTTATATGACAGAAAAATGTAAAATCTGTTCCTAATTTTTAGGTCTTTGTTTTTGACTATTGAGTTTAAAAGTTGAAAGGCAGAGGGGTGTTACAATGGGTTCCACAGTTAAGTCACAACAGCAGCACCTGAGATCCATTTTTGACCTATTACTTATGAATTTATTCATTCACTTGATCTTAAGCAAATATCTGAGGTGCACAGTCATACAAGTGGATGCAATTGAGGATTTTGTGTGTGTGTGTGTGTGTGTGTGTGTGTGTGTGTGTGTGTGTGTGTGTGTGCGCGCGCATGTGTGTATACATTCTGGTTCCTGTATTCTACAGTAGTTATCAGATGTAGTACATTGGAGCATAATCATATGTGACATTTTCTTTGGGATGATCCTCAGTTTCCTTGTTTTATTCAGTGTTTTCAGTGTGTTTATTATCTGGCTGTGAATAAACTGGTCAGCATGAAATCTACAAGTTTAATGTCAATATTTTAACTATGGATAGATTTTTAATTTAGCTAAGTTAGCTGTAGGCACACAGGTGTGAAATGCACTGATTTGGGCTTCAACATTCTGTCTGGTATATAGCCCAGATGAGTAAGGCAATGAGCTGTTAATGAGTTGTTTCTGTAGTGCATGGTTTGATTCCTCCAGCTTTCATTTTTTGAGTTTTTTTTCTTAATTTAACATATTTACAATATATACACAGAAAGGAGGAAATTCAACATCGCATACTGTTATACAGTGTTAGGAATACATTGAATCATCAAGATAATGCTATACAATGAACACATTAACAGTCTTGGTATTTCAACAGCAACATTTCAAGTCTATCCCAATCACTGAAAGTCTTAGTATGATTTATAGATCTTATTCTGATCACTTCTTTTTCAGTTTTACTTAGTATTACTGTTAAATTTAAAAATGTTGTTGACTGTATGAACTGAATTTGATTTCCAATTCTTTGTAATAACTTTTCTAACTACTGCCAGTAGACTCCAGAACAATTTTTGTTGTTTGGCATTTACAGATAAATGAAGTAGAACATTCATTAGTATTTTTTGATCTAGTTAAATAATGATTATCAGACCATAACCCCTTAAAAAGATACTTATCTCTTCCCAATGTACATTTATTTTTTCACAGTCCATAAACATGTGTGACAATCAGCTTTTACATCTTTACTAAGTCTCCAGCAGACTGAAGAAATCATGTTACCAAACTTAGGGAGTAAAAAACATTCTGTGTATATATTTCCACATGAAAATGTTCCAGTATAAACTTGAAGAAGTTTGATTAACTGATTTAAGTAACAAAGTTGTATTCTTGCCATCTATTGAGTCACTCAGTCCACTTCTGTCTAAAAAGTTCCAGAATTTTGCATCAAAATTATTATTATTATTTATAATTAACTTATATAATTTGGACGAGCTTCATTTGTAGGTCAATTTACCTTTAATGATAGCATTCATACAGTCATATAATGGGGAAAAGGGTTCTGTTCCTCTTCACTCATATAGCCACAAATTCTTTTCATTTCTTACTAATAGATAATACTAACTAGTTAACCGATTCATTCAACTTATAATGTTTCATTAAATATTCTGGTGACTTAGCTTTTCCTTTTTCAAAGCAATCAGACCCATAATACTCATCCATTTCTTTTTAGTAAATTCATTTTAACATTGTTCCAAACTTCCTTAAATCTAGATGTGTGATTCCAACCTTCATTTGTCTGCTGTGTGAAACTAAGTCATTTCAGTAGACAGTACTCCTGAGTTGCCTCTGAAAAGAGGCACGTATATCCAACGGCCTGTCCCAAGAGTTTTTAATTCCTGGACTCTTTATATAGGCACTAATCAGTGCTTCCCTATGTGCCATTTGACTATGAATCCCAGCACATCTCTTGTAGTCTAATGGGTTGCCGGATACATTTTTAATGATTGTGAGTTTCAGGGAAGGAGAAGTTTACTGCTGTTAGTGCCAAGTCTGTTTTTAATGTATGGTTGTTTTGCTTTGTTTAGCAAATGTATGTCAGTGTTTTTGTTGTCAAATATGAAATAAAAGTTTCAAATTAAATACAAATCTGTGATTATTGTATTTGTAAAAATGAAAAGAGTATGCACACTGGCAGGTTTGAACATTTTTTCTAATTGAGGAGAGAAACTAAGTAATGGGATATTAGTATGGCTGCAGGGGAGGGGACCCAATCCATTACCCTGCCCAGGGCCCTATTTGACCATGATTCAGCTCTGACAGGCTGTCCTTAAATTTGTCATTTCCTCTTTGCAAGAAACTTGTTCATAGGATGGCCCCATCTTAAAATGATTTGGTATGAAAGGTGACGAAGATTGTATCTATACTGCCTGCACTAATGCTATTCATGTTGCCTTTTCCATAGCAAGTGATGATTATCTCTCTATATGTGCTAGTAACTGGTAAACAAAACAGTTTCTTCATGCTTTACTGTGGATTTATGTTCTATTGTTAAGAACCCCTTTTTAATTAACATAATAGAGGCTAGTGGCAGCAGTTTATCTCTTCTTTCCATGAGGTTTTGAAGCTCATACTCTTCATACTCTTCATACTCACCACTGCTGCCGTTCCTGTTGTCCTACCTCAGCTTTCCCACAATAAATATTTATGCTTCATTTTTTACAAGTTCAGGCCTGTGCGTCTCCCTTCTTACTTTTCTAATCTGCTTTGTGGTTCAGTGGCGCATGTACTTTCACTAATCGTCAAGGGCCTTCTGAACAGCAGCTTGCTTTTACAAGCTGTTCATTGTGTTTGTTACCTCTTTCATTAACCCCTCAGCTGTAAGGAAAAACATTCTGTTTGTCTCCTTCCCGATATTTTTCTTTCTTAGTTTGACATTGTTTTAGTCTGGTTTAGCTCCGGATCTGAGTCTGTACTAAATAATATTTTGCCTGTCTCAGTTGTTTTCCATAGTTCTTTGTAACTTTATAATTTGGTTCATCCAGTAGCTGCGATAGCACAGAGGTGCAGTGGATAGCATTGTTGCCTCACAGCAAGAGGTGCCCCTGCATTGATTCTTGGGTGGGGTGCCTTCTGTGTGGTGTCTGCATGCCCTTTCTGTGTTCATGTGGGTTTCCTCCACGTGCTCCAGTTTCCTCCCACATTCCAGAGATGTGCAGTCGGTGAACTGAACACTCCAAATTAGCCATTGGTGTGAGTGCAAGTGTGTGGTGTGCAAGAACAACTGTGGCAAGGCTAGCCACCAGATGGTGTAAACCTTGGCTCTTGATGACTGAAACTGGTAAAGTAACACCCTGATCCCATGTGCAGAAATGGGAAAAAGGGTTAGTGAATGAAGGGACATCCATCCAGACACTGCAATGCTGCAATGTACCATATGCAAATATACACACACACACACACACACACACACACACACACATACATATATATATATATATATATATATATATATATATATCATTACATTCATCAAGAGATAAATCGAAATTTGTTTTCTCGATTAATACTTGAATTGTACTTTCAACCAGTAAAGGGAAGTGTCAGTCACACAATAAATGTGTTTCCACAAGACGCACACTTTAAAATACAGTGCAAAATACATCCTGCTACTTTATATATAATAACAACAAGTCCGCATGACAATGGGGAAAGGTGAGCCTCCCACTTACCCACAGTTCTCAAATCTCATTCAAATACACCGCAGCATTTTGATTGCCTTGTTAGTTGGATAAAATTCACTGACTGATTTGCAGTTAACTAACAAGGTAATCAACTTTACTGAATAGCCTCACACACACACACACACACACACACACACACACACACACACACACACACACACACACACACACACACACACTCTCACACACACACACACACACACACACAAAAAATAGAACTCATCATGACAACCTAATAAATTGCTTCATTTCAGAAACCTGATATAAATTGAAGTTCACCATACTGAATGATGATCCTGGAATCATTCTAATGAGTGCTTGTGTAACAGAGTTCTCTCATTATAAGGCAAAAAGAAACGGCTCAATTCATTTCTAAATTACACTGATAGAATGCATTCCGAACTGTGACCCCTGCATTACAGACCATACAATTTGTAAAGTTTGGAAAGCTCCTGATTGCAGCATTCGGCACTTTCCAGAAAGCTGACTATTTGATGTCTTAACAAAAAACAGGCTGTAAATGACATTTCTGCATACTAATACTGTTCCAGCAAGTTTTCAGCTGCCAGTATCTGGAAATGTTGGCAAAATATTTACAAGCCTAGTATAAAGATAAGAATAATGATGGCGGCATGCTTTTAGGTTCATAGGTTCATAGGTTCATACTAGGCTATCTGCCCAAGGGCATTTATAAGCCTAGCCCATAGTTATTTGGCTTTCGCCACCCCTTTAGTTTGAATAAAACTATGCCTATTATTTTGCTGTGCCTCTGTCAAGCAGTGACACTGAAGTAATCCCTGGGGTATATCTACGATCCCCCATCCATTGGTCAAGATTCCTCTTGAACAAGGCCAGCGAGGTGCTCTGCCTCACATGTACCGGGATTTTGTTCCACAGCATAGGAGTCTCTGGGTGATGAATCTGTCCCTCCAGCATGTTCTATTAATAACCGTGTCAAGGTTTAAGTCTCCCGCCCTTGTGGTTCTGAGGGATCTAGATTTTTGAGGTGAAGCATATTCATCAAATCAGGGTTTGACATGGCCTTATATGTCAGGCACAGGTCACCTCTGAGCAAGCGGTATGAGACTGAATAGAGCTGGAGTTCTTTCAGTCGGGCAGCATAAGACATATTTTGAGACCCTTTATCCTTTTGGTGAGGAACTTTTGGGGCCTTTCCAGCTGCTGCAGGTGTCTGGTCAGATACATTCGAATGGGGCATTGTACTCAATCATAGGTCTAATGAGTGATGAGTACAGGGGCGATGACCTCCCTTGATCTAGATGTGAATCCCTTCATGATCAGGTGGGCAATGTAGAAGGTTTTCCTAACTACTTTAGCAACATGAGTGTCAAGCGAAGGCTACTGTCAACCTGGGTCCCCAGATCCCTGATGACTTCTTCTGTGCTCAGTGGATTGCCACCTATATGGTAGCTAGGGGTAACCTTGTTTTTCCCGAAGGGTATGACTATGCATTTCTTGGCATTTAACTTTAGGCCATGGCTCTGGCACCAGTTATCCGTTTCTGTGAGGCCCTTCTGAAGGATATCTATGTCAGATGTGTTTTCGACTATGGCGCCCAGTTTGCAGTCATCTGCAAACTTTGTCAGCCATAACCCTCCTGTGTTTGCTTGTACTTCAGAAAAGTAGATGCCAAACAAGAGTGGACCCAGGACTGAGCCCTGTGGGACACCACTTGTGACAGGCTTTGAGTCTGACATGGCTCCAGCAACTCTGACCCTGTGGGTTCTGTCACTTAGCCAGTTTGCAACCCATCTTGTGATGTATGGGTTTACATTCAAGCTGATGAGATTTTGATGATACCTGAGTGGGGTATTGTGTCGAAGGCCTTTGCCAGGTCAAGGTAGGCTGTATGGACTGCCTTTCCCTCATCAATGGCCTTGGTGACTGTCTCGAAAAGTCAACCAAGTTTAAAAGGCATGATCTGCCTTTGACAAAGCCAAACTGGGTTGGATCCAAAGTCTGCAAGTTCCCTATGTCTTTATTTATGAGTTCCATTATGATCCTCTCCATGGCTTTGCATATAAGGCTTGTCAAGCTAATGGGACGGTAATTTCCAGGGTCGGTGGAGGCACCGCCCTTGTGAAGTGGGACCACAGTCACCGTGCGCCACTCCTTGGAGTGCGTATCCTGAGGTGAGGCTAAGATTAAACAGCTGTCCTAACTGCGGGTTTAATTCCTCATTGAGTTCATGGAGCACACAGCCGGGGACACCATCCGGTCCCATGGATGCTGTGCTTTTTGCTTTGGAGAGAGCAGTTCTCACCTGGGCGTTGGAGATGTTTGGGGGGCTACAATCCTCTGGTATAGATATCTTTCCTTTTGGGAGAAGTTTGCACTGAACCTGTCAGCCAGTATGTTGGCAATGTGTGTAGGTTCAGTAATCTTCACATCATTTTGAACTAATTCTGAGCATATCTGGGAGTTTCCTCCTAGGTTTATAACATAGCTAAAGAAGGCCTTATGATTGTCTTTTGAATCCTTGGCGATTTTTCTCTCAAAATTTGCCTTGGATGATTTTATGAGAGCTCTTAGTTTTTACTTATAATGATCAAGGGTGTCTTACCTTTCAAGGATTTTGCTCTATCTTGTAGTAGCTTCCTCCTTTTGTTGTAGAGCTTGTTTATGGCTGGGGTCCACCAGACTGGACGCTTGCCTTTGGTACAAAGAGTCTTAGTTTTGTTTGGGATTGCCTGATCCATGCAGTCCTGTAGGTGCTGGTAGAAGGCATTTGTAAGTGATTCAGCGGTTTGAGTAATGTTTACCACTGGCTCAGGGGCCTTAAAGGAGACCACACTAGTTTTTAGAAGTGTGAAGTCGGCTTTTGAGAAGTTTTCACTGTGGTCTTTTTTGTTTCAGGTGGGGGCGGGATGAGGACCTCCAGCGAGATTAGTTTATGATCTGATCTCACCAGTGAGGGGTATACTTCCGGTGTTGAACATTGTGATCCCATGTTCGTGATGATGAGATCAAGTATGTTTTCTCCTCTTGTGGGGATGGTGACTAGTTGTTCCATGGCATTTGAGTTTATGAACTCCAGGAACCTTTGGGCTAGAGTGTTTGGGCTTGAGTAGTGTTCCCAGTCTATATTAGGGTAGTTGAAGTCACCTAGTATGATGGTGTTTGGAGATACATTTATCCCCTCCATTGTTTTCAGGAAGGCCATGTGATTTTCTATCAACTATGTCACATTTGTTTACTAGTAAGACCGTTAGCAAAATTAAAAAGGCAGTTATTAGTGCCATTTGAACTTATTTATGGTAGTAAGTGTGCAACCCTTTATCACAGTCTCTTCAGCTGTAGATGCTACATAATTTTATGTAATTAAAAGGTGAGATTGAGTGAAAATGGTATACAATGGGTTGCTATTTTTATTTTAGTCACCTGAGGTTATTGTCAACTGGTTAACTGAGCTGGTGCAAGGACTTTTATCAGTTAATAACCAGGCTAAAGGCAGGCTAAGTATTCCATGTAGTCGTTATCCAGTGGCACAAGGTACAGCAAGCAATAAATCTAACAGTCAGTATAACACATTCATTTATTCAGTTTTACCATCCCCTTTATCCTAGTCAGTGTTATAAAGAACCAGTGCCTAGTACAGCAAGTATTTGGTGTAAGGCAGAGAATTGATCCTGCATATGATGCCAGTCTGTTACTAATGGCATTCATATATTCATACACAGGGGCAGTTTAGAAGATTTTTTGTTTATCTGTCAGTATCTAAGTTTGGAAGGAAATCAAGACCCTAGGTAGAAACCATCTGAAGAAAGGAAGGACTCTGCACAGAAGGTACCTCAGACAGGAAGTGAGCTTGAGAGCAAAGCACTGTCAAACAAAAGCTGTAGTCACTGCTTTAGTGCTGTTGAAATACAAATACAATGAGGTATTTTCAGTAGACAATCCAATGAAATAAGCAAATTGCATAATAGCACAGTATTGTTCAGGTATTTCACAACTAATAAAATAGCATATATGAGATACAGATAACGTAGAAAACATATAGGTATAAGTACTGATGTTGATACCAAAGGAGAAGAAAATTCTTAGGGTTATTATTGCCACTATTGGGAATATAAGAATATCTTATGAAATTATCACACCATAGGTAGAGTCTGAAGATGCTGAAAGGGGGAATGCAGACTTAGCAGTGTCATGTAATAATCTAAAGTTAAGGATGGCATGGAAAAAGGAAATAGCTTTTCTGCTAAAGTGGAATGACAGCTGTAATGCATAAGAAGGGTTAGTGGAAAAGTTAATGCATGGCACAGTGGGAGGGATTGTAGAACGCACTATGTGAATATAATGAGTAGGTGGGCTAATGATATGCATATTAATAATGGTGAAAGCAAGACAGAATAGACATGGATTATTAATTAAATGGAATAGATAAGACAGTACAGAAGGAATTATTAAAGTAGATAGTGTACTGGAGAGTTGGAAAAATAAATGTAAGGGATAAGATACCTAAATTTTGTAATTACAACCCCCCCGGCCCAGATTGTCAATACACTGGGATGCAAACATACTGGATCTGGTCCTGACTAAAATGGGAGAATGCTGCACATCCCCTAATATAATGTCTTTGCTGATAAGGTCAGGCCCAAAATGGTCTCCTTTGAAGTAAAAATAAAACCCAGAACCCCAACTAATACTGGAATGTTCAGGAATTACTCTAAGGCTAACTTCCTACTATTAAGTGATAACCTGGTAAAATATCAAGCTCCCCTAAATCCTGAGAGCACTGCTGCTTATTTGGAACTGTTCACAGAAACTCTGTACAAGCATGTTAACAGCTGCAGAGAAGCAGCTGTACTCACTAGGAATAAATATAGAACTAACTCAAAAAACATGCCATCTTGTTGGAATCACAGCTTAAATAGACTGTATAATACAAAGAAGAAAATCATGGCAAAAATTAGGAGATTAGCACCTAGAAGGACAAAAGCTCCCTCATCATATGAAACAAACAGCTCTGAAGACAAATAAAGTCTATCAAAGCCAAACTGAGATAAATCTGGCCTCCTACACCAAAGACAACCATAAGGTTTAGCTATGTCCACATCCTCAAAGGCAATACACAATTATGTACAGAGCTCATTGTTAATGGAGCCACCTACACTGAGCCAGAAGATATAGCAAACCTACTGGCAGACAAAGTTAGCTCTAACATTACCCCCCTGCCACCTCCAGCCTTCCCCCAGGAAATACCTTCAAATATAAGTCCCCAACTACCACTGCGGAACAGGTCCTCAATGATCTCTCTAAGGTCAAGAACACTGCATTGATGGGCCATGATAATATGTCAGGCTGCCTTCTAAATAGCATAGAACATGGCCTATCAAGAATCATTATTTAACTGTAGCATCCAAACGGGCTTCATACCTCATGAATGGAGAAGAGCTACCATCATCTCTCAGCACAAAGATGGGCCATCTACAGACCCGGAAACTAAAGACCCATAAGTCTCACTAGTCTCAAATGTAAAGACATGGAAAGAATTGTCATGGAAATGATCACTAATGACATAGAAAACCTGCAGACACTGGACCCAACCCACTTTGGTTTTGTAAAGTGCAGGTCATACCTACTCAACCTGTCCAACTTCTTTCAGAAGGTCACCAAAGCAACGGATGAGGGCAAAATAGTTCACACTGCAGAGCCTGGACCTGCCCAAGGAATTTGACACAATACCCCACTCGGACATTCTTGACAAACTTAGCAGGTTAGGTAAAAACCTTTATGTCACCTGGTAGATAGCCAACTGCCTCAAAGACAGGATCCAAAAGGTAGAATTGGAAAGTCCTCCTCTACAAAGAGGCCATCACCACCAGAGTCACTCAGGGATCGATCCTGAGACTGCTCCCTTTTTGGCATCTATTCTATGAAATCAAGGTCTATGTCAAGAGCCTCTAGTTGACCAAATTTGTAGAGGATTGCAAATTAGGAACAGTCATAGAATCCCCCACCTACATTAATGTTCTCCAGGAAGGGCTGACACTGGCAAATAACTGGTGTCAGAGCCATACACTAAAACTAAATTCTAAGAAATGCGTAATAGTATCCTTCAGGAAGTCATCTACTCCTGGTAACTATCATATTGACAACACATCCCTAAGAGTTGACCATTAGTCAGAGACATGAGGGCGTACATAGACAGTAATCTATCCTTAGACCATCATGTATCTATGGTAGTGAGGAATCATTCTGTGTTGTGCAAATTATAAACAAAGGTATGGCATCTTGGTCCAAGGAGGTCATTGTTCCACTGTATTCAGCATTCATCAGACCTATCACTGAGTGCAATGCCTTCTTTGGTACGTATCTAACCAGGCACATCCAACAAATGGAACATCCACGGAGATTTCTCACTAAAATAATACAAGGTATAAATAACACATCCTATGAAAACATCTTCAAAGCTCTATCCCTGTACTCTGTCTCCTACAGGCTGTGGAGGGGAGATCTATGCCTGGCATATAAGGCATTATCAGACTACACTCAGATAGACCTCCTGCATATCCACAAAACAAACAGCACCAGGATTGCCAGTTATTAAAACTTAAACCTCGCCTGTGATATAAATAGGACCTGCTGGAGAGACATCATCCCTAGTTTGGCACCTATGTCTCTAATGTACACAGGCAGCTTGTAAATGTTTAATTTCCCAAGCCCCTACTTACACTTATCAAGGGCACCAGAACTTGTCAGAGATTTGGGATGCACGGCTACACTTACAAAGGCTCCAGTGGTCAATGATCTAGTACACACCTATGAACCTAAGAACAAGAGATAGGAATAAATTAATCTTAGGTCTCTAAAAGCAAATACTATGGGTAGTGTCATTTATGTGATAATAAAGCAGTGAGTAAATAGATTTTGAGATCAGTAGCTTTTCTGCAGGAAGGAATGAGCATGTCCTGAGATGACAGCAAAAACATTTCAAAGAGTACTGCATGCAACAAATGAGACACAACAACTGATTCTGAACTATAAACAGAAAATTCAGTGTTCATTACATTTGCAAGACAGTAAATTATGAAATAAGAATATGAACCATACAGGACTGATAGTCAAAGAGCTACATATGTGTTCCAAAGTGCAGTACAGGTAGTAAGACTGGTTTGAACATGTGCACCTGTGTATGATATCATAGCTGGCAGGTATGGTGGTTCAGGACATGTCCATATGGCCCTGAAACTTAGACTCGAGTGCAGGCATATGGTTCTGCATGTGTAGCAGAACAGTGAATGATGCTGTACAAATAAAGGGAGATAACACTCCCAAGGAAAACAATGCAGAAGTGGAGTTCATGATATGTGTAAAGAGAGTACAAAGGGCCATCTGCGCAAATATGGATGTGGAACATGAGCAGTGAATATAGTATGATACAGAATAGTTGTAAATATGTCAGGTGTGATGAGAACAGAGGAACTAGTCATGAAAGTGACAAACAATATATCTTTTTAGTATACTGCATGCTACATCACAGCGAATGCATATTTTCTGTGTGTGCTGTTGTTGATACATTGCATTGTGCAGCATCTCAAATGTCACGTGCAGTGCCCATCTGCCATGGAAGGAAATGTAACTTGGCAGCCCAATTAGCAACAAATGCCCTCAAGCAGGCAGTTAAAAACATATTCTGCAGGCAGGTGCTGTGATAAACATTATGGGGACAGCATTGTCCAATGGTCGTGGTGTAGAACATTGTTGGTGGTCTCAGGAATCAAGAAGCCAATGTGATACACATGTACCATCACTGAGGCCTTCTTCTGTCAAACAACTTACCAGTTACTTATGCAGGTATCAGTGAGACAACACAATTCATACCAAATAACACAAATGCAATCCACCAGGAAGCAAATAAACCAGATGACATCATGATTTGCTCAGCACAGTGAACATAACATAACATAACATATTCCTAACACAGAAACTAGCACGTGATATGTAAAAAAATGTTATATGTAAAATTTATTAACATGAAAAACAATCTCCATATCACCTCAGCAACATTCGTTACTGCTATAAGGTGTCCTCTGTTCTGCGGTTACCTTTGTCAGGTTTCACCTCTGCTGACTTGTCCTGCTGCTCTGGGATGCAGTTCCTGGTGGTTAGCAACACATCCAGCGGGTATCCTGGATAGAAGGGGTATGCTGAAAACAGAAAAACAATAGTGACAATATGCCCCTTGCAACAAAAACAGGTACTGTTAACAAGGCCTGTGGTGACAATTGGCTAACCAGACACCGGTGACTTGCCTCTTACCTTTGGTGGACTTGGAAGGTGATAGCTGTGGATAGTATTACCTACCATTGTATGCAACAAGCTGTCCAGTGGGCTAAATGGTAAACTTTTGATTTGGTGGTAAGCAGCAATTCAGCTAACTCCTTCCAGTGCACAGCAGTGTAGCAAATGCCCTTGACCATCACTTTCTACACATCCACTAAGGCTGTGAGGAGGTCATACACATTACTGCAAGAATGGAGGTCAGTCTGCCCAATATGCCTATAATAATGAACCTCTCATGAGCCTTATCCTTTTACTGATGTGTCTAGTCATTCAGGCCCGCAACATACTCATCCTACTTCCATGAATCAGCAAATGTCCTCCTTTCAGGGGCTGGCATCATCTTCTTCAACTTGTGCCAGACTGAGTCCATCACTTGCTGTAGTTGCATGTCGACTGTTCTTGAAGAAATTGCTGGGTCTACTTTATGCGCTCGAAACACGAAAAACCCGAATCCAAATAGCGCAACACATAAAGAGCGAACCGTGAATACGTTGGATGTACTAAAGTGCGAAATTGAAAACCTCAAACCGTCATAGTCGGCCAACCCACCACCTGCAACACACTACCTACCCAAACACAATAAAAAAAACACATACATACACTAACCAAAACCCTACTTCTAACCCTAAATTAAACCACTAAAACCCTACTGCTAACCCTACACTAAACCCCACATACACAACTATCTATGCACTATCCTTAACCCCTCCCTGACCCTAAGGTCCGTAATTACTGCACACTTCCCCTACGGAGCTATATCCAAACAAACTAACTATTCCACACGCATACACTTAAAAGCCTACACTAAACCTTACATACATTACCTACACAAAACCTTACATACACTACCTACCTATGCACTTACCTTAACCCCTCCCTAACCCTAAGGTCCGTAACTATCGCACACTTACCTTACAGAGCTATTCCACAGACAGGCCAACTATGCGAATTCGATATTTCCACTTTTGCGGTTTTGTTTGTTTGACGTATTCATGGTTCGCTCTTTATGTGTCGTACTATTTGGATTCGGGATTTTCAGCTTTCGAGCGCATAAAGTATACCCGAAATTGCTCACTTGTTTCCTTTGTTCTGTAAAACATAGCAAATATGTAGCCCATATTATATTTTAATGTGATACTGCTGCAGTGAAAAAGGTGAACAATAGCATTCATACAGGTCTATGATATACATGCATTTTACAACAAATATTACCCACTTATTGCTGCCGTATATACATGTGCACAAACAGAATTGATGGCTGTGTATATGTACCTAGGCTTCAGTGACACATATGTCGTGGATAATTTGAAGCAATAGCACTGTTTCTAATATTATACAGCAAACCATGTATAGTATTCTTTGAGGTCCTACCTAACTGCCCATTTCCATAATGCATATTACTATCTTCAGGATATCATGTTTTGATTTTTTTTCTGTAAACTTATTTGAAGCAACAGATATATGTTTCTAAATGAGCAAATCTTTTTTAAAGTTTTAGCCCAGAATAATAAAACACTTCACTATAGTTCATAGGTTGGTACTAGGATATCAGCCCTAGGGCCTATACAAGCCTAGCCATAACAATTCCCTGGCTATTTCTTCCCACACTATTTACTTCCCTGGACCCCTGTCTAGCAGGGCGACTGACGTGATCCCCGGGGTGAATTTCCTTTCTCCCATCCAATCGTCAAGGTTCCTTTTGAAAGAGGCACTCTGCTTAACATGTATGGGCAATATATTCCAGAGTCTGGGGAGCCTCTGGGTCAGGAACATATCCCTCCATTATGTTTTCTTTATTGTAATTACAAGGTTTAGATCCCTGGAGCATGTGGCTCTGAGGGACTGGGATTTCTGTAAGTGTAGCATGTCCAACAGCTCTGGGTTTGACATGGCCTTGTATGTTAAGCAAAGATCGCCTCTGAGTAGACGATATGCAACAGAGTATAGCTGGAGTTTTTTAAGGTGGTCAGCGTAGGGCATCCACTTTAGGCCTGTGATTCTTTTAGTGAGGTATTTCTGTGGCCTTTCCAGTTGTTGCAGATGTCTTGAGAGGTACATACCAAATGGGGCATTGTATTCTATAATGGGTCTAATGAAAGATGAGTACAGTGGGACAATGACCTCCTTTTTTTTGGATGAAAAAGCCTTTAGTGATGAGGTGTGCCACATAGAAGGATTTCCTGACTGTTGTGGCGATGTGATTATCGAAGGTGAGACCACTGTCCACCTGTGTCCCTAAGTCTCTTATCAAACTTTTGGTGTTTAGTGTACTGCCACCTATATGGTAATTCACGGATACATGTTTTTTCCCAAAGGGGATAACTATACATTTCTTGGCATTGAGCTTGAGCCCATAGCTCTGGCACCAAGCATCTGTTTCTGTAAGACCCTTTTGTAGAGTATCCACATCATTTGGGGATTCAATAATGGCTCCCAGTTTGCAGTCATCTGCAAACTTTGTTATCCAGAGTCCCTTAGTGTTGGCCTGTACTTCAGAGAAGTAGATGCCAAACAAGAGCGGTCCCAGGACTGAACCCTGAGGTACTCCACTTGTCACTTGTCTGGAGCTGGATTTGGAGTCGGCTACTTTTACAGTGTGGGTTCTATCAGTAAGCCAGTTAGCAACCCATTAGGTGACGTAGGGATTAATGCCCAGCTTAGTAAGTTTATCTATGATTCCAGAGTGGGGGATGGTGTCAAAGGCCTTGGCAAGGTCTAGATAGGCTGTGTGGACCTCCTTACCCTTGTCCATGGCTCTGGAGACTGATTCAAAGAAGTCAATCAAGTTCAGGAGACAAGATCGGCCCTTCACGAACCCAAATTGGGTGGGGTCCAGTGCTTGAAGGTTGCCAATGTCTTTGTTTATAAGTTCCATGTAATATGCTCCATGGCCTTGCAGATAAGGCTTGTCAGACTGATGGGACGGTAGTTTCCAGGATCCAAGGTGGATCCCCCCTTGTGGAGTGGGATAACTGTAGCTGTGCACCACTCAGTGGGCACGAAACCTGAGATGAGGCTATGATTAAACATGACACTTAGGTGAGGTGCCAGTTCATATTGTAGTTCATGTAGTACACAGCCCGGGATGTCATCTGGTCCCATGGATGCTGTATTCTTAGCTTTGGAGAGTGTGTTTTTTACCTGTGTGGCCGTTATTACCAGAATTTGGCAATCTTCCGGTATTGAGATGGGCCATTTAGGGGGTGAGAGGGTGATGAAGATGGCACTGAATCGATCTGCCAGGATATTGGCAATATCCTTGGGATCAGTATATTTAATGCCATTCTGTTTTAGCTCAGAGCAGATCTGATCATTGCCATTTAGATTCTTGACATAGTTATATATTTAACTCTGGTCTTTAAGAGTAACATATGTATCTCAAAATCAGTCATGTATGCATTTTAGTTCTCTGCTTGAGACAAGTAAATGCATTGTTTGGCTGTGATCTTTGTATTTGATGTGAGTAATAATAATTCATTAATGTAAACATTATTAATCTCAAAAGTTATGGCCCATTTGAGGCTTAATTTTAGAGTCAACTTGAATAGTCTCTGAAAAAAAACTATTCTAGGGCTATAATAAAAAAAGGAGTTAAGGGCTTCAGTAATCCTGACCTGTTGTTTGATACTGTCAGTATGAATCCATTAAACATGACAAACAGTGTAATTAAATAATGCTACAATGTAATTAGTCGAAGCATAATGTATTTTGGGTTTCATTAAGATATCAGATATGTAGTTCAAATTAACTGAAGCAACTGCTTTTAAGCAGGGGCATCAGTGAAAATCAGGAAAGTATTTGAATTAGGAATTTTATATGAGTTGGTCTGCAGATGTAAAATGGCAGATTGTAATGGATGAATTGTTAAATTCATACTCTGAAGAGATACAAAACAAATCTTGTTCTCTAAAACAACTTTTGGTAAGATTTTAAGAATGTAAGAATTTGTAAATATTGCAAATGTCTTGTTGCCAGTATTTTTAAAGGTTAGTAATGTATATCTTCTGTTCTCCTCAGATCCTTTTGTTTTTCTCAGTAACACATTTAGTTTTGCAGGACTGAAGTACTTGCCAGGATGCCAAGAGAAAAATATAGATATTACAAACACTTTCAGGATAAAAGGAGATAAACTGTCTTATAAGCTCAGAAAAAAATATTTGGTAACTAACCTTGAATCAGAGCTTTATTTCATGGAAGTTCAGCTGTATCAGTTTGATATGTTAGGAAGGAAATAAAAATTAGATGTTAAAGTTTTTATCAAAAACGTCTTTCTAAATTAGCAGGCATGGTATTGAGTTGATAGTTTATATATTTTGAAAACCTTTAGAAGTATGGCCCTAATAAAGATCTGAGTGAGAGATGAAGTTTGCAATAATGTTCAGTGATGTAATATGAGTACTGGATTTTTTTTTCCTTATTGGCAAGAAAGACTACAGGTTTCCTGTCCATCTTTGCATTGAATTATAAACATTTCTGAGCAGAAAGACTGGAGTTTAAATGTTGGTTTAATAAAGTGTTTATGATCTGCTGGGATTTCTCACCAAAGCTTAATATATTATCAGAATTAATTGTAAGAAAAATAGAGTATTTTGGAATGGTCATGTACGCAAATCATAATGTACTTACTATGGAAGAGTACCAGTGATCTAATATATATAAATGTTAAAGACAACTCATTTATGTAAAAAATAAATGGTTGATGACTATTGTCTGTCCAATATCCAATATTATTCTATGGAATATAAAACTGGTCCCTAACTTATAGAAAAACAGTAGTATTAATTCTTTTTGATTTCTGATATGAAAGTTTAAAGGATAAAAAATGCCAGCAATAGACATTGAGTTGATACAAGCCTAACAACGTGTGCATTATATTCTCTTTAGTAGCTGAAACCATGAAATACCAGGAAAAAGTAAATCTGATTCTGGAAGAATTTTTATACTCGAGATCCAAGTGCATAATTCTGACTTGATATGGGCATGGATATTACTAGATATCAGGCATTGAGGATTAATGCTGTTATCCAAGGTTTGATTCCTTCTAGCTCCATTTACTTTCTGTGTGATTCTAGGCAAGTCACTTAACTAGAGATTGCTCCCTGGTTACTCCAAAAAAGAGACATTTGTGTCCAATAGGTTTAACCTGTTATGAGTGAAGGTCAAAAAGGTTCTCCAAGTGTTTTAGACCATGCAATAGTTTGGCTAAAAAGGGGTGGGTTAGAGTTATCAATTGTAAGGCTCCAAACTGCATTAAATCATCTGCAGTCATAATTTTGTTTGTTCTTGATTGTAATAAACGCTGAAAATTACCTTGAAGAAAAGCAGCATAGTTTGGAAAAGCAATATATATGAACCCCGTAACAAAGAAGAGCGCAACTGACACTGGATTTTTATTACAGAATCTTGCCTGCTTGATCTGGAAGAATCTCCAAAAGGTGAACGTTTGTGGATCAG
>NC_056737.1:973413451-973515951 GCF_019279795.1 Protopterus annectens | reverse complement strand
GAATCCAGAAGGTAATCACTGTGTTCATTTCTACTTCTTCACTCCCACGCTCTTCCTAATTTGTTGGCCACATAACTTTTAACAGTTATTATGTCATTTTTTCTCAACTGCAGCTTAAAATACAGCTGTAGGAAATTATTGTTTTGTAGCCTTTTAATGTGTGACTGTGTTCTTTGTTCTGTAGTAAAGGCTGAGACAAACTACATACACCACAAGTCTGTCCTACAATCCCCCCACCAGGTTTACTGTATTACCTGCCAAGTCAAAAATGTGTGTTACATGTATTTGACTTTGACATTATTTCCAAGAAGTCAAATTGATTTGTGTAATATATGCAAACAGCCTAATCATGCACGATTATGTTCTCCCCTCATCCTACTGTTTACTTTACCACTGCCTGAAATGTCATTAAACCATTTTATAGCTTTCTGCTTTTTTCTTGCTCCCTTTTCTCTGACAATTATATCTGCCTTCCTGCAATCCCCAAATATTACATCATACTTCAGAGAACCTTTACAAGTAACAGCCATTAGCTGGTTTTACTGTCCCCATTTAGATTTTTTTTTTTAAATTGTAGTGCAAATTCCATCAAGGCCATTGTTTTGTACATCTAGGGTTCTTTCAAAATGTTTGCTGTGGGGAATCGACTGAACCTCCCCCACCAAAAACATCTTGATTGCTTATTTTGTTTTGTATAGCTTCCTCTTTCTATTTCTGTGATACCAGCAGCAAACTTTATTTAAAATTTCTGCTAATATTATCAACTTCTATACCTTCTTATTGCCATTGTTAAACATATCCTTTCTCTCTCTCTCTCTCTCTCTATATATATATATATATGTGTGTGTAGACACACACACACACACACACACACACACACACACACACACACACACACACACACACACACAAGCACACGTGCACATAGATATAGAGAGAGATTATTTTGCTACCCAAGTCATTCGTACAAGGCATTGCTATAGTCCTTTTTGAACTTTTGAAATGAATGTTCTTTCCCTTTTTGGACCTTTGCTACTCTGACTGCCTCTCTTGGCATAGTGCTCTGTTTAGGTTTCTCTAGGATCACTTACCTTTCTTACTTATAGTGCTATAATGTGTTTTTTTTCTGTATCTTTTTATGTTATATATTTGGTCCACAAATATGTTTCATGCCTAAAATATCAAAACTTTCTTTTTTCCTTACTGGTTCAGTCAACCTTAGTCTTGCCCAGTTGGAGATCCATTCTACAATATCATATATATATATATATATATATATATATATATATATATATATATATATATATATATATATATGTATGTAATTATTAATTTGACGATGATAGCACAGAGACACTGAGATTGTGGTGGGGTCCATTACTTAGTGCAAGGAATGCTTATTCATTATGAAGCATTGAAAGTTAGCACCTAAGCAGAATTAAAAAGCAGACTTTATTTAACTGATAACAGATCATCACTTCAGTAAACAGCATGTTTCTCAGTCACTGTCCTGCTTGTCTAGCTTCTTAACACCTTCTGAGGCATAAAACATTTTATTGATGAACTAGTAGCTGAACAGGATAAAAGGGAGTGTATTTCTGCTACTAGTAGACCTATTATATAATCTGTCAGCATTTTGAAGAAATGTTGCTTGCAGGGAATGTGTGATTTAACTGGAACTTTTCCAGTTGGCAAACACACCCACCCACAAACAAACCACCAAGCAAACAAACTGAATCAATAATTCTTGCAGGTTTTCAAATGTCTTTGTATTGACTGCCTGTGGATCATATTTGATTCTTTTGCACCATCAATCTGTTCTGTAGACTATCGTTACCCACTGTATCATAGTCGTTTGGATTCAGAAACATGTAATGCACTGCATAATCCTGTTCTCAACAGGACTAAAGAGTGTGTTATATCTGAGCGATTTGGGGACTGCCACATTGCTACAGCAGTGCAAAGACACTGGTCTGAAGCATGACAGCAGTCTCAGTGGTGAAGGCTGCATGCAAATGCATCAGACCAGAGGCAGGGCTAATGCAAATTTAGGCTGTATTCTTCTCCAGAAATTCTGTCAGCATTAGAATGGTATGCTACAGTGATTCAAAGAATACTTATACAGCAATACCGGGAAAGTGAAGAGAAAAATATGATGTACACCCATTCACTTCTTTCACAGGAGTAGAGCTGTTAGTACTGAAGATGGTAAGTATTGCAAAGCTATCTGTGTGGGTTTGGGAGTGAATGTGTGTGTGTGGGTATGTGTGATTGTGTGTTCGAGGACATGACTTCAGCTGTCTGGATGTGAGTGAGTGTGTGACTGAGTGAATGTTAGTGTGTGTGTGTGTGTGTGTGTGTGTGTGTGTGTGTGTGTGTGTGTGTGTGTGTGTGTGTGTGTGCGTGTGTGTGTGTGTGTGTGTGTGTGTGTGTGTGTGTGTGTGTGTGTGTGTGTGTGTGTGTGTGTGAGTGTCAGTATGTGTACGTGTGTGAGTGTCTGTGTGTGCTTGTATTAGCACGTGCCTATGCAGCCATGGTAATAAGCTGCTAATGAGATACTGCTCAGTGTAGTTTTATTACATCTCTGAATCACAGAATATCATCTTTACACTTTTGGCATGTCATCTCTGAATCACAGAATATCACCATCAGACTGGTGGACACAGCCCAGATAGGAACAGTGGTGGTACTTCTCTTAATCATGGCCTGTGTTTTTTCTTTTTCATGTGCAATTTCAGTACACACTGCTGTTGGATAGAATAGCACATGCAGCAGTGACGTTTGTATATGTCTCAACAGTGTGTCATAATTCTCTTCCATTTTTACTGAAATAATAAGTACTAGAAGACAAAATCTCTTATATGGGCCTTGCTTTTCTGGCAAGTTACTTAGAACTTCCAGACCAATAACCAGAGTCCACTTTACTACATATAATGGTATACAAAAGAAAAACAAGAAGAACCACTGGACTGCAACTTCTGTTTCATTTCCTGCTGTAGTAGCATTCTGAAAAAGTCTTTGAAATAAGAAACAAAGGAGCTAAATCTTATGCTTACAATCCAGGGGTTTCTTCTTGTGTTTCCTTTGTGGACGTTTGGCTATTACACAAGGAATTACAGGCTGACTGAATGTGTTTTCTTTATGCGTAATGATGGTTTGGGACTGGATTAGTTGAAAATCATTCCGAAGAGCATGTGGTCTGTCATCAAAACAAGTTTTTTTCCCTAGACAGTTAGATGTGGCAGACGTTAATAAACCTTAATTAATGGATAAATTATTGAAAATTCATGCTGATAGAAATGGGAATGCTGGTTTACTCATCACTATATGCATGATATGGCTAAGCTTCTGGATGGCTCTCTAGCCAAAAGTTTTGTACAAACCTATGAACTTATCACCTCAGTTGTGAGTTCTGGTTGCTTAAAGCACATCTACCAGCTCATCTCATGTCGTACACAGACCATGGAGCTAGGGGGGTACAAAAGGATAAACCATGCTCTGAATGCAGGGTATTATCACTTCACTGTTGAAACTGAATTCATCCTCAAGTCTTGGTGGGTACTTGCTTTTACATAATACCACCAAGATGACACTGATATACAAGACTGTATTTTATATATCACAGATAAATGCAGGTTAAAAATAAAAAAGACTGGGTGTGCAGATCCCAGGATAAAAAAATTGCCCACTTCTGGTATATGCACTGGTGCCAGGACTGAAAAAAAAGCCAATGTAGATTCCTCTGGACATGAAAACATTCCTACCACATGGTTAAGCCAGACTCGGGGGGGGGGGGGTCTCCCCCTTGTGACAGAAGGAAGTAGTCCACAAAAAGCACAAAAACTGACATAGTGAGGCATAGACAAGTGTTCTGTTGAGGATAAGGAAGCAATTACTCATTGTTACAATTACAGAAGAAGCCTAAAATTTCCAGAAAGAACATATGTAGAAAGATTTAGAGAGAAATCAGAAGAAATAAAAATACTTGCACATGAAAAAAATGTATTCCTTAGTACAACAGATTAATGAAAAACATTATATAGAAGAAGGAGCTTTGGGCCCACTGGAAAAAGAAATGATATAGGAAGCTTGAAAATATAAAGAAGAAAATCCAGAGAGCTTTGAAATGTATAAAAGGAAACATGGATATGGGAAAGAAAAGAGAGATTTCATATGGTGTTATATTTATTCTATTTGATTGAAAGTGATATTTATTTAGACAAAACCAAAGTAATCAATGTAAAAAAGCAGCTTCAAAAATATTTGAAGAGAAACATAGTCAAAGGTCCCCAGATATGGAAAGTTCACAATACAAAAAATAAGATCACAAGGGGAGAATGTAGAACACAAGATAAATAAGCTAAAGAGTGAAGTGATGCAATATCTGCAAAATGAAGGGTTTAGTGTGCAAACTTTAATGTAAGCAGTGTTATGACATGGCAGACCAGTAAGTCCCCAGGTGAAGGAGCAGCGGGACGAATGGTATGCCAAACATACTAAGAGCGATGTTTTGAAGCCTGCTGTAACAGACTTACAAGCAAATGATTTGGTGTTGAAAATGTATTGGGCAAAACATACAGCTGCCCAGCCTGTAGGCACTAGGTAAACCAGCTACGAAATCACTCCAAGAGATTGTAGATACTTTACAGAAGCCTTTGAATCTGAAAACTATGCCAATTACAGATTATTTTAGATTCTGTAAGAGGAATAATCTGAAACATTAGAGCATTTCTGAATATATGGAAGAGTTGCAAAGAATGGTGAAATATTGCCAGTTTGGGGAAGGCTTGACAGATGCAATAAATGATAGATTTGTGGAATTGTATGCGATGTATTTTGTAAAAACATAAAAACCTTGTTATCTAAAGATTTGGTAAGTAAGCAAACATATAGCAGTTAAAGACGAACTAGAATTGCACAGAATGTGACCAAGTGTGCTGTTAACAGAATTCAGAACTGTCCTAAAATGAGGCATATTTTTAACATGAGCATGCATAAATATATAGCTACATAATGGCATCTAGAAGAAGTTGGTAAGAGGTCGTGCAAAATGAAAGCAAACAAAAAAGAAGAATCTTATGATCCATTGGGGCATTCAAAAACAAATACCACACTATCTTAAGTGAAATAATGTGTTGAACAGTAACAGACATGAGAGTGCAATTCAACGACATATATAACTTGACTGCACTAGCAGGAAAATAGTGCATTGCATACAAATGACCATATAATGACATGGAAATCAGTGCCAATATGCTAATTAGTGGCATTGTGTATGTAAGTGGTAAAGTCAGACATGGTTACATGATATAGAAATGTATAAAATTAGGACAATGAGCCATAGCAATCAGCTTATCTAAATGCCATCATTTTTCAGTGAGCAGGTTTATCTGTCATGCTAGGATACTATGAGGAACATCTGCTTTAGCTGATTAACATGTATTGTTGTTAGTGCCACCTTGCAGGCCAGTGTCCATGATGTTGAGTGCCATTGTCCTCTACATCATAGAAGAGTCCATTGTATCAGACATGCCATCACGTCTACAGCAGGGACAGAATCAACCACTACTGTGTTGACAGAGAGATCATATGGGAGCAAGTCATCATCATCATCATCATCAGCCCCCTTTTTCACATTTTTTCTACATGGGGTCGGGGTATCGTGTTAACTGTCGCCAGCTCTCTCGATTCAGTGCCACATTCCTGCATTCTTCAACACTCATGCCTGACTGTCGCAGATCTTCTTTCACACAATCCATCCACCTCTTTGCTGGATGTCCTCGCTTCCTCTTACCTTGTTCCTGTCTGTCCCAAATCTTCCTCACCAGATTGTCTTCTGCTTTTCTGCAAGTGTCCAAACCACTGTAATCTACTCTCTTTGATCTTTTCTGCAATTAATGCTACTTTGGCTTCTGCTGTTATGTCCTCATTTCTTCATCTGTCCCACAGTGTGCATCCTACCACCTTTCTCAGGCACTTCATTTCCATCACCTCTAGCTTCCTCAGCTGTTCTACCTTTACTGCCCAGATTTCTGCACCATACAGTAGTACTGGTCACACCACTGTCTTGTGCACCTTACTTTCCAACTTCTTTGGCAATCTTCTGTCGTAGACTACACCTGATACTCTATGCCAGTTGTCTGCAGCCCCACTGATTCTAGCTTTGACCTCTTCATTCAGACTTACATTCTCCTCAACCACCCCTCCCAGATACTTGAAGCTGTTCTATCTCTATTCTCAGCTTCTTCTGAATTCCCCAATTTGCTGCCATTACCACCATCTTATCTGTGCTTAGTTTCATCCCATGTGCCTTCAGATTTGCATTCCATTCTCCTAACTTTGCTGAAGTTCTAGCTCAGAGTCTGCCTGTACTGCTACATCGTCTGCATACAGTAGCTTTGTTGATCTGTCCCCTCCAACCTATTTGCTAATGTAGTCCATCACCAGTATGAACAGCAGTGGGCTCAGAGCTGAACCCTGATGTACACCCACTCCCACTGGGAACCCCTCTGTTTGTACTTGAGTCACTGGGTCCTTGTACATAGCCTGCACTAATTCTACCAATGTTTCCGGGACTTCAAACCACCACAGTAATGTCCAGATTAGCTTTCTTGGGACCTTGTCATATGCTTTCTTCACGTCTAGGAATGCCCAGTTGGACTCTGTCCTCATTTCTAGCTTCTTCTCAAGTATCTGTTTCAATGTAAACATTGGGTCAATTGTGCTGCATCCTTATCTGAATCCAAACTGTTTATCTCCCATCTTACATTCTACTACTCTGCTTATCCATTTATCAATCAGTCTCTCCAGAACTTTCATGCAGTGTGGTAGGAGTTTGATGCCTCTGTACTGCCCACAGTTGTGGATGTCCCCTTTGTTCTTGTACACTGGCACAAATATACTTAATCTCCAGTCATCTGGGATATGCCTTCTCTCCACACTGCTATTAGTACCCTCAGGAGCCATTTCTCCCCTATCTTACCCAGCATCATATCTGCTGTCACCTCATCTGAGCCTGCTGCGTTCCCTGACTTCATCTTCCTTAGTGCTGTTCTTACTTCTTCTAGGGTGGGCTCCTCTTCTTCTCTCATCATAGGCTGTTTCTGGGGAAGAACAGCTTCGGTGGGATTTTCTTCATTCAGAAGCTGCTGGAAATACTCCTTCCATCTGCCTTTGATGTCCTGTGGACTGGTAAGCAGGTTGTTGCATGCATCCCTTATGAAGGGTGTCTGACTATCTTCTTTATCTTTCTGTCTTTGCCTTGAAACCTGATATAGTTTCTTTGTGCCCCTTACTGAGTCCCTTTCCAGAAGTTGGTACAGTGCCTCCGATGCCCTATTCTTTGCTATTGAAACTTCTTTCTTAGCTTCTTTGTTAGCCAACCAGTAGTCCATCCTAGCCTGGTCAGTCTATTCTATCTCCCACTTCTTCCTGCACTCCTTCTTTCTTTTGATGACTTCCTGGACTTCTGTATTCCACCACCAGCTTTCCTTATGTACCTTATTTCCATACCTGCCTCGGCCACATATCTTTTAGTCCTAACACATGCTATTTTTAGGTGCTGCCACTCCTCTTCAACTCCACCTATTTCCTCCTCTTCTTGGGGTGCTAGAGCCCTGAGTGATTCCTTGAATTGCTGTACTTTCTCTCCAGTCAACTTCCAGGTCTTCAGCCTGGTCTCTATTGAACCTAGAGCCTTCTCTGTCCACTGCTTGCAGCTGATTGTGGCAACTAGTGGTTTATGCTGTGGGCCGACTGTTTCACTGGGGATGACTTTGCAACCATGGATTCTACCCCAGTCCTTTTTTCTTACTAGGAGGAAGTCTACCTGAGTTGCATGTTGGCTACTCTTGTATGTGATCTTGTCACTGTCTCTCTTTCTGAACCATGTGTTGGCTACTATCAAGCCATTTGCGAGAGAAGTCTAGAATGGCTTCTCCTTCTTTATTCCTGTTACCCCACCCATGTGGACCCACGCAGTCCTCATATCCTGTTCTGGCTGTCCCGATATGTGCATTCAAGTCACCCACTATCAACACCAATTCATGTTGTCCTGCTTTATCTAGTAGGTTCTGCAACTGCTGTCTGAATCACTCTTTTCATCACTATCACAACCCTGCTGTGGAGCATATGCTGAGATTATGAATACTGTCCTACCATTACATTGGAGTTGGATTGCCATGAGTCTGTCATTAATTCTGATGATATCCCTCATTGCCTTCTGGAGCCTCTCTCTCACCACAATTCCTACACCATTTTTAGCCTGTTCCCCACCTGAGTAGTAGAGTCTGGATCCCAAGCCAAGTGGCTTTGCTGCATTGCCCTTCCATCTCATCTCATGGATACATAGGATGTCCAGCCTCCTCCGCATCATCCACTTTCAAGCTGCATCCTGTCAGTGAACCTACATTAAGCGTTGCAATTCTCAATTCATGTTTGTGGTTGGTTGTACGTCTAGCTTTCGCTCAACAGAGCTATCCCAGGTAACCTGGGCTGGGCAACTAGACACCAGCCAGCCAGTAGATTATTGGCCCAGGGCTAGGGGCACATATACTCCTCCCACCATTAGCAAGGGTCCTTGCTGTGGGTGAGAGTAGGCAGGGTCCTCAACCCACTTATCACTGGTAACTACCCATGCCCATTTTTGGCAACATTAGTCAACATGACCGAGTCACCTAGAGCCATATTTTACACCATCGAGTGGCTAGCCCTGCCACGGCACACAGTCTGTGATCCGTGTTCCCCTATTTTGAGGATACTGTGCACCACAGTAGATGCCCAAAGCAGTTAGTCTGTATAACTCTTCCCCCTATAGGGCACCATGTAGAGTATTTGCCGCTGCCCACAGCTCCAGTCATTGGTGAGTTTGAGATGGCAACACTCAGCATGTTTTTTGGACATGGAAGAAACCCCACAGAGACACAGGGAGAACATGCAAACTCCAAATAGGCATTGGTCGGAGTTCAAGATCGAACCTTGTACCTTGTGCATGGGAGGCAAAGACCTTAACCACTAAGCCATCTGGTCTCTTTTATGGGAGCAAGTAGACATGTGTAATCTTCACATGAAACCCAGGAGAATGCTGGACTGTCTGTCCCAGTAGACATGAAGATTTGTGTAGCATTAACCCTTCTTGCTACAGGGGACATTTTGACATCAAACAGGGAACACACTAAGTGGTTTACAGGCATCTGCATTGCAAATCCTACACCAGTACCAGAACCTGATGCTGAAGCATATGGACCAGTTCCCTGACATGATGCTGCAGCATATGGGCCAGTTCCATGACATGATGCTGCAGCATATGGACCAGTTCCATGACATGATGCTGCAGCATATGGACCAGTTCCATGACATGATGCTGCAGCATAGGGACCAGTTTCATGAGATTATGCTGCAGCACATGAAGTAGCATATTTTGCTTCCATAGACAGCAAGAGAAAAAAACACCATTATGCAGGCATTCTATGATAGCCATTTTTTCTGAGGTTCTAGGGACCCTTGACTGTACCCACATTGCTACCAAGGCTCCACTTGCTCCACACGACATCCAAAGCATCACGTGGAGGGGTTTTCACTGCATCAGTTGTCAGGTAATGTGCAGAATATAGGGTACTATATACAGTGTGTCTGTGTGTAGTTTAGATGGTTCACATGATTTTCACATCTGGCACATTTTTATTTATTTATTTATTTTATTTTACATTTGTTAACCGGGAGAGTCCGACTGGATACATGTCCATTTTCAGTGGAGGCCCGGGGAGAAAAGCTCCAGGTACATAACAGACATATGAACATTGTTAATGCAAAAAAAAGAAGATAGTTGAGTTCTAAATACAATATAAAGATACATCACATCTTGGGAAAAACAAAAACAATAGCAGCATATAAAAAAAAAACATAGGTCAGTTACAAAGGCGAGGCGCCTTGTTAAAAAGCGGTTAAGGATAGTGAGGTAAGAGAAGGGTAAATGATAGTGGTTAATCAGGTTTGGAACAGGGACATTGCCAGAGAGTATTGAGATGGGGTTTAAGCCTTTTTTTTGAATTGTAGGAGTGAGGGTTCTGAGGTGAGCATGGTCGGTAGGGAGTTCCACATTTTACCTACAAAGTTTGAGAATAGAGAATCCCCAGCAGAATTATTGGCTTTTGTAGTTTGAGCTAAGATCTTATAGGAGGAGCGTAAAGATTGCAGGTTAATATAGGGGTGAATGATGTTTTTCAGAGCTGGTGTTTTCTCTGGGTGATACAGTATCTGGTGAGCCGTTTTGAGTTGGTTGAAATGGAGTTGGCTGGAAAACTCTAACCACCCTAGTTGCTTCAAGTTTGTGCAGTGGTGTGTTCTAAAGGTGGAATTTGTGGCAAATCTAGCTATGTGATTGTAATAAGAAGCAAGTTTGTTAAGGGTTGTCTTGTTTAGGTTTGTAAAGAGGGGGGAGGCATAGAAAAGAGTTGATAGTAGGTGTGTGCTGGCAATTGTAATTTTAGCGTGAGGAGTGAGAAAGTGTTTTACTTTATAGAGAGAGCCAAGCTTTTTATTGACAGTTTTGATGGTAAGATTGAAATGGGTGTCAAATTTAAGGCAGTTATCAATGGTAACACCTAATAGCTTTGTGTGAGCTTCTGGTGATATAGTGATTCCATTGGAGGATGTAATAGAGAAGGTGGGGGGAAGAGTCTTATTAGTGGGTGAGAAAGTAAGTAGTTTTATTTTGTTGGGGTTGAGAACTAGTTGTCGACTTGAGAACCATTTTTCTATTAGGTTGAAGGTGTCTTGGGTTGAAGCAGTGAGGTCTGCCAGGTTGGAGGCAGTGCTGATGATAGTCGAATCATCTGCATATTGAATGCATGTGGCATGGGGGGTGATTGTGGGCAGGTCATTAACAAAGATGGTGAAGAGAAGAGGGCCAAGAATAGATCCTTGGGGAACTCCAAGTGTAACAGGTAGGCATGTAGATAATTTGTCCTGCCATAGAACAGCCTGTTGCCTATTGGACAGGTAGGATTGGAACCATTTCAGCGTGGAATTGCTGATTGTGATAGTTTTTTTAATGTATGGAGGAGTTGAATGTGGTTCACCATATCAAAGGCCTTGGAGAGGTCTAAGAAAAGAGCAGATGATAGTTTATTATTGTTTCTGAAGTTATTGATGGTATTAGAAAAGGATAGTAGGGCTGATGTGGTACTGTGATTTGGCCTGAAGCCATGTTGGGAGTTGGCTAGAATTTTATTTTTGGTGAGGTGTTCCATCAGTTGTTTGTGGACACACTTTTCCATAATTTTGGCCAGGGGTGAGAGTATAGCTATAGGTCTGTAGTTGGTTAGCTCTAGTGAGCTACCACCTTTATGGAGAGGAATAATGTGGGACATTTTCCATATGGAGGGGATGAAGGCTTCTGACAAGGTATGGTTTATGATTATGGAGACGGGATAGGAAATGGCCTCAGCATGGTCACATGTTCAACCTTTGCCAGTTTCAGGAGGGGTGAGGGGTGACTTTCCACTGGGTCATCTAGTAGGTAGAGACAATGATAAATAGATGCCATCTGAACTGCAACTATGGACTGTGGCAAGACAAACACAGAACAAATCTGGCACATGCATTAACACACCCAGTCTATCCATTACAGTGTATTGGTTGTTATTGCTGCACATCAAACATTATCCTTTCCACATAAACCAGAAAAGTGAGCAGGACAGAGCCATCAACATTTGCATCAGTGGGGCCACCAGTGACAAGAGACAGCAAAGCTAGGTCATGAGTGTCATCTACTGTAACCTTGCACTTGGCTAGAGGGGTTGTGGAGTGTCCAGATTCACATCTTCCACTCATGAGGTGGAGCTTCTATGTGTGGAACACCAGATGGATTTACCATGTAGCCCCACAGTGTTGGGATCAGAGACAGTTTGTCCATGGGACATTGTAGCACATCAGGTATGTTTGAAGAAATGTTACTGTAGCCCCCTTCTGGTGTTCTGGCAGAAGGATGACATTCACTATTTCATGCTTGGGTGGGTGGTGCAGTAGATAAGGTTATGTGGGAGCATGCTGGCATTGTGTTGCAAAACCCTGAGTGGCTTGGCTAGTAGTGTTTGTCCACAGTGAAGCTTGAGGAATATCAGACACATCAGTGAAAGCATCCACAGACAGATGTGGAGGCCACCATTAGCCCAAAGAACACTGGACAGGCCCAGAAAAGCATTCAAGGAGTGGATACAGTTATGGTCAATATGGACAGTCCAGTCCTGTCTGGAATGGTTAGTGCCATCTATATTATATTGTTGTACAGTCTGCAGTGCACAACCATCCTCCAACACGAACATGGCAGTCAGTTCCCCACAAGTACATGTGTACACAAATGGATGCCATGTAGGCCACCGCTGTTGTCACCAGCTCTGTCTGCTTCAGGTTTCTATACTCAGTGGCACCTGCAGTGGTTGAAAGTCTTCCAGCAGGCCACACAGCACTCTAAGCAGCTCCTATGCAGTCTGATTAGTGGCTGCTTATTGTGTAGATCACAGGCCTCCACGTCAGCAGATTGATATCAAGGGTAACCCTCCAGACTCATGGTGGTGATCTCTTTCCAGTGCTGTAGATGTATTCCTTGGAGGTAGTGCAGCTGTCTGATACTGTCTCTGGTGGTGGTGCTGACTGTATACTGGGGTGGGGCTGATGGGGACATGATGACCTACTCTAAACATAGGGGACACGGGACATTCATCCTGGTACTGCACAGTCCCCTAACAATATGAAAGAGGGATTATTAAGGGGGTCTTGGCCTGAAAATGTTATAAGAATATTTTGAGACAGTGGAGAGATACTCTCATTTTGAGTTAGACTGTGCCATCCAAACAAATATACTTTATTGGATTTGACTTACTGCACTTCATTATTGAACTGATCGCTGCTGTTTTACTGCATTTAAAGAACACTGAAAGTACTTTTGGTGAATAAATCACCTGTCTTCTTTAAGTGTTGCTTTCTAAACTGTTTGCATTTAAATTGCCTTGCTGTATGGTATACATCCAGGGAATAAGTTGCTTTGTTGTTGCATTACACTTGCAGGTTCCTTTTTGCTGTGTTTTACATTAAGAGAAAGAGATCATCTGTCTTGTGGCAGAAGGTGTTTGCCTGGTCTTTTTGAGTTGGTAAGCACTCCAGAAGAGCTCAAAGTGTAGTTGTTTACTTGGTAAAGCACTCAGGAGTTAAATTTCAGTTTTTTTTTCTGTTGCTATAAATTAGGTATGTTTGCATAGAGCTACTCACTGGGCAGTGGTGGTTGGCAGTGCCCCATGTAAACGCAAACTCTTGGACAGTGATGTTTACCTATACAGCTACTAGCAGGACTGTAACCTGTAACTTAGTGAGGCATTGCACAGAGTTAAGCTTAGAGCAGCTAGCCTGCATGTCTAACAGCAATAATACCGCATGTCAGCACTGTCTCACTCTAGTCCCTGATCCTAGAGACTGCCTTAAGAGACCTCTGCATAACCCAGTCCTCAAACCATAATAGTCTACCCCAATGTGGATCTGACAACATGAATATGCAATTTCCAAATGTCTCCATAGCAAGCTTGGTAGATATGGGCATCCTGATGCAATGTAGCAATTGTCTCATGTTAACAGACAGCCTTTTAATCATTAAAGAAACTAAGACAGTATGTAAGAGATATGCATACACAATTTCTCATGAGGCAAAAATCTCGCTTACAAACAAGATTGTCAAGAACACATACACTAACATCCACCACACATACTGTCTACCACACACATGTTGACCATCTTATGATGAGGCACTAAAGAAAGCAATCTTCCCACACCTCAAAGACCTCTTAAGCCAACAAACAGCAACACCTATCCTCAGCAATTGCTAAAGCACACACCAAAAGCAACACCAAACACTATATATATGACTACACCCAATGGAACCCAGAGAACGAAGTCCATAAGGCAAGCAAACACTTTACCCAGGACTCTTGTCATAGGGGACTCCATTGTATGACACACAGATGCCTCACTTCCCTGGTCTATATGAAGACAGACATTGACTCTCTCTGAAAATGTGTGTCTGACAGGTATGTGCCTTGCATTGAATAGTATTCTACCTTTACCAAGGATGATTCCTCAGTATGAACAAAAAACGTTTGATTTAACTGGCTTAGTTTCTAGTGTCAATCCTGAAAGATTCAACATTTGTCAGCATGGGATAACATGGTTAACCTGTCTCCCTGGGCTGCCAGATATTTGCTAAAACTTTATCCAACCCCTTAAAGCCTTTTTTAGGTAATGACAAATTGACAAAACTACCAGCTTAGCAAATAAGACCTCAAGAAACCTAAAGGTGCTACTACTCAGTGCTTGGAGCTTTAACAAGAAACATCTCAGTCTTCAAGCTATTCTCACTCTACAAAATATAGACATCTGTGCAAACTTCCTACTACTAAATGACACCCTGCCCCCCAACACTGCTGCCTATATGGAATAATTCACAGAAACCCTGTATAAACATATTTACAGCTGCATACAGACTGCTGTACCTACCCAGATTAAGCAGAGGATCAACTCAGAAAAACAAGCCACCCTACTGGAATCCCAACATCAGTAGGTTGTATAACAAAAGGAAGACACTCATGACAAAATTTAGGAATTGCAATGCCCAGCAATGTGAAAAAAAATCCTTAATCAACTTAAACAGGCAGCTCAGAGAACAAATGAAGTCCACCAGAGCCAAACTTGATGTAAAATTAGTCTCTCAGACCAAGGATAATCACAAAGTTTTCTAAAGCTGTGTTACTGAGACAAGGTTTAAAGCTGCAGAAAGTACTCTCGCAATGTAAGAATTCAGTGTCTTCCACACATTTAGACCATGAGCTGCATGGACAGGGACTAAAGGTGGAAGCATCTCATTCTACATTAACAAGTATAGCTCTAGTTTGGTTAAAGAGGATAATGCCCTGAAGTTCATCCACATGCAAATCACCATAGATAAAGTCCCTTACCATATCCAAGCAAGCTATGGGTCATCATTTATGTCCCAAGAATCACATAACTCATACCAAGACCTGCTGGAGGCACTCACCATCCAGCCAAATACCCTGTTCATGGGAGACTGCAACTACCCCTCTATAGACTGGGAAACATACACTGTCTCCAACTTGCAGGCATAACGTTTCCTAGACTTTATTAACACAGATACCCTTGACCAGAGCTTCAAACATACTTGACCTAAAAAAAAAAAAAAAAACTTACCAGCCCTAGTACTCACCAATATGGGAGAGAGCTGCACCCTTTATGTCATGTTCTCACTGGTGAAGTCAGATCACAAAATTGTCTCCTTCAAAATAAAAATCAGCATGGAAAACCAAGCAAAACCTGTAGCAGTTAGGAACTATTCTAAAGCAAGCTACATCCTATAAAGTGAGAGTCTATTATAGCAATAACCCACGCCTGGGTGGGGGTAATGCTGGATTTACCCACGGTTGGTGTGGTTTGGTCATGAGGGTGAAGCCCGAGTGACCAAACAAAGCCAACCGTAGGTAAATCCAGCATTACCCACACCCACGCGTGGGTTATTGCTATTATACAATGACATTATTTAAGAAAAAAAAATGTATTTTCTTAAATAATGGCATTATATAATGCCTCCTTGCTGCCCTTCTGCAGCTGTCTGGTATTCTGCAGCAGTTCTGATGTACTGCACATGCATATGCCTACGCAGTACATCAGAGCTGTGGGCAAAAGCAATGGAGAAAGCAAGATCTCTGTTGCTTTTTACAAACTGTTTTGCTATGTTAAATGGGTTTAACATAGCGAGACAGCTTTAAAAAAAGCAATGGAGCTGTTACTTTTTTTAAAGTTGTCTCGCTATGTTAAACCCATTTAATATAGCGAAACAGTTTGTAAAAAGCAATGGAGAAAGCAAGATCTCCGTTGCTTTTTTACAAAGTGTCTCGCTATGTTAAACGAGTTTAACATAGCGAGTCAGCATTAAAAAAAGCAACGGGTTGCTTTTTTTAATGCTGTCTCGCTATGTTAAACTCGTTTAATATAGCGAGGCAGTGTGAAGCAATGGAGATCTTGTGTTCTCCGTTGCTGTAAAAAAAAAAAAAAAAGAGTTATAGTAATGGAAAAAGTCCGGGCGACCAGACCTTTTTCCATTACTATAACTCTGATTTACAATGTGCACGCTGACCAATCAGCGTGCACGTTTTTTGAATATTAATGGGGGGTCATTGTATAATAAAATTTAATGCCCCTCTGAACCCCAAGTTCACAGCAACCTATGTGAAATTGTTCACAGAAACTCTGTACAGCCATGTAAATGGCTGCATAAAGGCTACCATACTTACCAGTCATAGGCAAAATCAGAAAGAGCAACTCTCGTGATAATAAGCACTCACTAATTAAACTAACAGGAAACTAAGAAGACTAATTAAATTCAACAAGGCCAACTATGAGGTCAAGATAGCATCTCAGGCTAAAGATAACTATACAACCTTCTACAACTATGTCAGAAATCTTAAAGGCAACAAACAACACTGTGCTGAGCTTGTGGTAAACGGTACCACCTTCACTGAGCAGAGTGTCATAGAGAGTGGAGAGTTGATTAATCAGCAAGCAAAGGAGAGTAGTATTATTGGAATTGAATTCGTCCTCAAGTCTTGGTGAGTACCTTCATGGGGTGGACCCTGTTTTTCACAAAAATCTCACCAAGATGATGCTTATATATACACTGTATTTTACACAGCATATATCATGGACAGATGCAGGTTAAAAATAAAAAAAGACAGCTGGGTGCACAAGACCAAGGATAAAAAAGTGCACAATCCTGGTAGACACACTGGTGCCAGGACTGGAAAAAATGACAGTGTAGAATCCTCAAGACATGAAAACATCGGGGCTAGGCCAGGCGCAGGCAGAGGATGCCCCCCTGTTGTAAAAGGAAGTAGTAGTACACAAAAATCACAAAAACTGATAGACCAAAAAGGAGTCATAAAGATGATAGAGTGGACTATTGACGATAAGAAAGAAATTATGTATTGCTACTATTATGCAAGAAGCACAGAATTTTCTGACAAAAGTTATACAAAAAGATTAACAGAGAAATTTGAGGGAAGAAAACTATTTACACAAGAAAGAATGTCAGATGCTTCAAATAAAAATTTGTGTTCATTAATACAACAGATTTGTGAAAAACATTATACAGACCAAGAAACCTTGGGTCATTTGGAAAAAGTCGTGACTGAGGAAGTGAAAAAATATAAAGAACAAAATCTAGAGATTTTTGAAAGGTATAAAAAAGAAATATGGACATGGGAAAGAAGGAGAGCTCTGATATGGTGCAATATTTATGCGGTACTTTTCCATTATCGGGGCAACAGCTGTAACGCACATGCCATGATCACATGAAAGATGAAGAAACAAACATGAAGATGAAGTACCCTGTTTTACTGCCCTGTAATGAGTCAGTCTCAATAACTTGTCATACAGAGTTGATCAATCCCTCCCCCAAGAAATAAAATCGCATGGTACTTCCAAATGAGCAACAGCAGCACACGTTCCACTATCTGATGCTATATTGGTAAAAAAAAATGTTCTTAGTTCCTGTCACTTCTGTAAGGAGAAATTGAAAGTTCAAGTCTATTTTGTTGCACTGTACCTAATCTTCCACAAAAAGTTTCTCTAAGAACAAATCTGTCTTTTATCCCCAAGGTACCCACAGTATCTTAATCGACATCAACCATTCTATTCCTACTATTTGTCCTGAATGACACACATAAAGGAAAATACTTCTGCAGTGAACCAGATGTTCACAGTCGTCTCTGATTCTACTTGCGTAGAACCAAGTCCATCAGAAAAGAGTCTCTGTTCATGTCCTTTGCCCCACTTACATTGGGAAAGACAGTAAGAGAGTCTTTCTCACCTAGACTGCAGAACATATAACCACAGTCGCTACAAAGGACTGCAGTTCACTTGTTACTTTTCCGTGGTTTAAAGTGAATTACAAGTGAATGCAACTATAACAAGTTATCAAGGTCATTAGACGTGTTGCCCTGATAATGGAAAAGTACCATATATGCAAAGGAGAAAGCCAAATTAATCAGTACAAAAAGCAGCCCCAAAGAATGGAAAATTTTACAATACAAAAAATAAGAAAACAAAGATGAAAAGTAGAAAAGAGGATTAGTAACGGAGAAGTTAAAGAAATAAAAACTGAGGTTATGTATTACCTGCAAAGTGAAGGATTTAGTGTAGAAAATCTAACTCTGATAACATCACAGAACGACACAGCAGTGATTCCCGAAGTAAGGTGAAACCAGTGGAGCAGGAAACATCTGATCAGCTGCCATATGAAGATACCTTGGAGCTTCCCATAGGAAACCAGTACAAAAGTGCATTTGCAGTTGCACAGCGAGGGAAGGAACAGGAAACTGTGGCAACTCTGATGAAGTCAATGTTGTGGAGTGATAGGCCAGTGAGTTCCCATGTGAAAGAGCAATGGATGACACAGGATGAAACTGAAGAGAATGTGGCACAGGAAGATGCTCTGGAACTTTCTGTAGAATGTTGGCAGAAAATGAAGAACAAAGACTGTGCCCTCAGTTTAGAAGAAAATGATATGAGAAGAGCTGCTTGATTTAATAGAGATGGACAGACATATTAAGGTCAATGAAAGAAATAGACTATATAAAGTCAATAAAACCTGAAAAGTTAGAAGTTTGATAACAAATAAGCACAGTAATACAGTATATCCTATTTACTTCTGTTATATTGCATGAATCTCTATCAACAGTCCTAATCACTGTGCTTATTTGGATCTACTGTGCACTATCACAAATAATAAATTAAAAATATCAGCACTGGCAGAAAAACTTAGAAGATATGAAGATAAATATTAAGGAAAAGTACAAAATAAGCAACCTATTGATGACCTAAAAAGTTTTATAGAATATTGGAAACAAGGCAAAAGGAATTTAAACACCAACAAAAAAAGAAGAAATTGATACATTTTGGAGAAATATCCATGAAGATCCTGTGGAATATAACAAAGATGCTGAATGGATACAAGAAGTAAAAGAAAGAATAAGAAAATTCAAATGGACAGGATATGAAATGGGATGAAGTAACGGCCAGATGGATTGAATCGAAGTTAAGAAAAGCTCATAAGTGGAAACCCTCCAAGCCCAGATGCAGTACCTAACTTCTGGCTAAAAGTATTAACATATTTATTTTATTTTATTTATTTATTTTATTTTACATTTGTTAACCGGGCTAGTCTGGCTGGATACATGTCCATTTTCAGCAGAGGCCCGAGGAGAAAAGCTCCGCTATAATACTAATTATACAGTTTAAAGAAACTAAAACACTAAATCAAGTAAACACTCAAACAATAAAACAATGAAAACATTGAAAACATTGACTGCAAAAAAAAAAAAAAAGCGAAGTACAAATGAATATATAGTATTGCTGATATAGTCAGGCCAGATAAGTGTCTATTTTCTGCAAAGGGTTAAGGAGGAAAGCTCCACTGTCATACTAAAAAAGAAAGAAACAAACATTGTCAAAGAGAGAGATACTATATAACATATAATATACAGTGTTAGCTATGAAAGCAGGTAGTATAGCAGTTATCAGTCAGGATTGGAGCATGGGCATAGCCAGTGATTTTGTAAATGATTTCTAATCTGCTTTTTGAAGAGGTAACATGAGCTTAGGGAGGTCAGTTCAGTGGGAAGTTTGTTCCAACATGATCCGACAGTATTTGCAAATAAGGAGTCACCTGCTTTATTATGAGATTTGAGAGTAGTTACTAGGAGCTTGTTGGCTGAGCGAAGTGTACTAAGATTTTTATAAGGTGTGATTAGGTTGTTCAGTATGGGTGTGTTGGAGGGGTAATGTAGAATTTTAAAAGTCATGACTAGTTGCTGTAGGAGTATTAGGTTTGGAAGTTCTAGCCAGTTGAGTTTCTTTAAGTTAAGACAGTGGTGAGTATGGAAAGGAGAGCCAGTTGCAAATCTGGCAATATTATGGTAGGCTAGATTAAGTTTCTGAAGGTTAGCTTTAGAAATGTTGATAAAGGAAGGAGAGGCATACAGTAGTGTAGAGATGAGGTGAGTTTGAGCAAGGGATACTCGGGATGTGGCAGTAAGAAAGGGTTTAAGTCTGTAGAGGGCACCTATCTTTTATTTACTGTCTTGATAGTTAAATCAATGTGATGGTCAAAGTTTAGCTGATTGTCTATGGTAACACCTAGCAGTTTTGTGGAATTGTCAGGTTTAATGATAGTGCCATTGCAGGACACAATGGAAAAAGTGATAGGGGTAGATTTTAGGGTTGGGGTGAAAAGTAGAAGTTTGGTTTTTTTGGGATTTAGGAGGAGACAGATATGTTTAAACCATTTTTCTGCAGCTGTGAAAACCAATTGGGTAGAGGAGTGGAGTTCAACTGGGGATGGAGCAGAGCAGATGAGAGTAGAATCGTCAGCATACTGTATACAAGTGGATGTAGGGAGGGAAGTAGGCAGGTTATTTATGAATATAGAGAAAAGTAGGGGACCTAGGATGGACCCTTGTGGGACGCCTATAGTCACTGGGAGTTGAGAGGATAGATGGCTGTCCCAAAGGACTGCTTGTTTTCTGTTTGTCAAATAGGAGTCAAACCACTGTAGTGCTAGTGAGTCAAGTGACAGGGATTGTAGAGTGTAGAGGAGAAGTTGATGGTTGACCATATCGAATGCTTTCGAGAGGTCTAAGAATAGTGCAGAGGAGAACAGGTTGTTGTTGCGATTTTTGTTGATTATGTCAGTGAAGGAGAGAAGGGCAGTAGAGGTACTGTGGTAGGGCCTGAAACCATGTTGTGAGTCTACAAGCAAGTTGTTATTCAAGAGATGATGTAAGAGTTGATGGTGTATGCAGCGTTCCATTATTTTGGATAGAGGAGATAGAAGGGCAATAGGCCGAAAATTTGAGAGTTCATTAGAGTTACCTCCTTTATGGAGTGGAATGATATGGGAGATTTTCCAACAAGAAGGGATTTTGGACTCAGTTATAGTTCTGTTTATTAAGATGGAGACTGGGTAGGCTAGTTCGGTTGCAGCTAGTTGAAGATATTCAGCTGGTAGCTTGTCGGCAGAAGGGTGCAGGGTTTGAGTTTAGATAGTAGTTTACGATAAAGGTTGTGGAGACAGTATTAAACTTTAGCATGGGAGTGTTGTTTTGGGTAGGGGTTATTTGGAGGGATAGGGGGGGAGACATGGTGTTTGCCAGGGAGGCGACTGTTTGAGAGAAGAAGTCATTGAAGGTGTTGGCTATTATGTCAGGTTGGGTTTGGGCTAGGCTAGCTGGGGTAGGAGTTTTGGTGTTCCCTGGATGGAGTAGTTTGTTTATTCCTGACCAAAATTGTTTGGGGTTATGGTTTTGTTGATATTTAAAGTGATAGTTTTTTTTATCCAGAATGATAAGTTTCTTTGTTGTGTTTCTGAGGTGTTTAAAGTTTTGGTGGTGGGTAGGTTTTTTTGTGGATCTCCATTTAGTCCATAATTTATTTCTAGCTCGCATATTTTGCTTAGTAGTTTTGGAGAGCCATGGGGCAGCCTTGGAGCTTAGTCTAATTAAGCGGGGTGGGGCATGATGGTCAAGAATTTGAAGGAAGGTATTGTTGAAGTGGGTTACTGCTTCGTCTATTGGGAGGTGTTTTAGAGTTGACCAGTCATATTTACATGAAGATTTAGCCATGAGTAAAAACTATTTATATGTGCACCCCAAACAGACACCAACCTGGTTAACAACAGGAAAAGCAATATTCCTACTTAACAGTGAACCTGCAAGCTATCCTTAAAACTATAGACCAATAACCTGCCTTCTGATGACATATCAGCTATACAATGGAACCGATGCTGACAGAGTTTATAGTCAGTTTTGTTCTTCTTGTCCTAACTTACATTATTGGAGTGATTGACTGGCCCCGAAAGGTGTTGGATTGGTTTGACATGAAAGTAAGAAGGATGCTTCATGCTTATCAAATGATTTATAAAAATCAGTGTATACCAAGACTATATATTCCCCATTCTGAAGGAGGTATGGGCCTCTTGAAATTGAAAAAAATCTATAGATCTGCAGCCATAGGACTGCACACATATTTGCTGAACTCACAAGACCCAAATGTAGTGAAAGTTTTAAAACATGAGAATAAGTCTAAGATGGCTTTCCTGCTTAGTTTAGCAGAAGCATATCGGTGTCAAGTGGGAATGGAAATCAAACCAGAAGTAGATAAAAATCAGGCAGGAACTAAATATGCCAAAAAACACAATAAAAATATAAGGTGAAGGATTAGATGAGAAGGCAAGACATGTAGAAAATGCAGAAATAAAATTTCAAGTATAGAAAACTCTTGGACCAACCTCATGTTGATCAGGATCGAATGCAGGAATGGTTAAGGAGAAGTGAATTTAAACCAAAAGACGAAAGGTTAATATTGGCGGCCCAAGACAGTGGACTACATACATGTTGGTTTACAAAGTCCATTGAACGTGTGGGAGAAATAGACAAATGTAGTTTTTGTCAAACAGAATTGGAAACAGTCACACATCTTGTTGCTGGTTGTGACATACTAATGGCAGAAGGATTGTATACTGAAAGGCATAATAATGTGGCAAGATTGTTGTACTGGGGATTATGCAAACATTATAATATTGAAGTAACTGAAAAACATTAGAAACATGAGCCACAAAGCATTACAGAAAATGATGAAGTTTATATCACCCAGAATCATCCATTACCAACAGTTCAAAAAATAGATGCACGAAAACCAGATATAGTAGTCCATGAAAAGAAAACAAAAGGTGCATTGATTATTGAAATTGCTACACCCAGTGACTACAGTTTCTTACATACAGAGAGAAATAAAGTCATAAAATACCAGGAGTTGCAGGCAGAAATAAGGGAAATGGGGAGGAAGGATACTCAAACAGTTCCAGTAGTAGTAGGAGCAACGGGTCTTATAAAAAATAATTTACAGTCATACTTAGATATGTTAACGATACATGTAACTCCATATGAATTGCAGAAGGAGTAATTACTGGGCACATTGCGGGTGCTGCGAAGAGCACTTCTGGCTAACATCAAAGATTGATACAATACTAATTTCATGAACTTTAATCATACTTTGATTTAGTAATAGGGTCCATTCCAGTCATGGTATTAGAAACCCAAAAAACATGGAAAAATTAAAAAAGCTGAGTGATATAGCAAATCTGCTGGCTGAAACAATCAGCTCTAACTTCACCCCCCCCAAACACTGTCCCTCTGCCTCCCATCATGAAATCCCTACTAGTTAACCCCCCCAACTATTAGCAGGGAGTATGTCATAGCCAAAACCATAGCCTCAATGTGCCCCGATAATATCCAAGGTTGCCTGCCAAATAGCTTGAAAGATGACTTATCAGGGGTTCCATTTAGAAGACTGATTGTTTGGACAGTCTAACTTTATATGGTCAAGATCATATGACCGACTTTCAGAAAAGTAAAAGCATTTGTATGGAGATCGCAATACAGTGGGGATCGGGAATTCATCCCTTTCCCCACTTTAGTGCAATCCTAGAGTTGGTATATATAATTTGTAGGGGACTTGGGGGTACAACACTCCACATGTAGGGGTGCAGGGGGGGCTTACTCCCCTACAAAAATGCAGATTTTTGTTGTTTTGTTTGACTTCTCTGAAAGTTGATGATATGGTCTCGACCATCTGAAGTTCGACTTTTTAAACTGTCGATCTTCTGATGTAGATCCCTTATCTGGATCACTTGAGTCAGTTTCCAATCACAGCCTCAAAGCATGCTATGGACCACATGAGTGGATGACTGCAACAGTTATCCCACTTCACAAGGGTGGACAAGCAGACCCTGAAACTACAGACCCATTATTTTGATTAGTCTAATATGCAAAGCCATGAAATGAATTATCATAGAAATGGTCAACAAAGACATTGCCAACCTACAGACGGTGTACCCATTCCAGTTTGGTTTTGTCAAAGGAAGGTCATGCCTACTCAACCTGGTAGATGTCTTTGAGAGGATCACCAAGACATTGGACGATGGGAAAATGGTGCATACCACCTACCTAGACATGGCTAAGAGATTTGATGCAATATCCCAATCAGGTGTTGTTGACAAACTCACTGAACTAGGTAAAAATTCATACATAACTTGTTGATTGCCAACTGACTCACAGATAAGACCCAAGAGGTCAGGATTGGCGAGACCACCTTCCCCAAGAGACTAGTCATGAGCAGAGTACCCCAGAACTCAGTGCTGGGCCTGTTCCTGCTTAGCATCTACTTCTCAGAGGTCAAGGCTAATGCCAAGGACCACTGGCAACCCAGTTTGCAGACGACTGAAATTGGGAGCTATCATATATTCCCCCATGACATTAACATCCTGCAAGAGGGTCAAACACAGACAAATGACTTGTGACAAATTCTTGTATTAATCCTCAATGCCAAGATGTACATTATAGTACCTTTTGTAAAAAAAAAAAAAGTTCACCCAGGTTAATTACTCCATTGATAAGACATCCCTACTCCATTGATAAAACATCCCTAATCAGGGGTGATATATCTGGCATCTTGTAAAACCTGTCCACCTTACTACATAAGCAAGACAGAAAGGTGTCTTAGGGACAGAATATATGAGAACCAGTACCAAATTGCCACATGAAATATAAATAATGCCCTATATAAGCATTCATTAGTATGTGTAAATTTTGTTCAGTTTTTGTTTGGTATTGTGGAGCGAGTGAGATCAAATCCTAGAGGGGGAGATTACAGGAATTGTATAGAGGAAAGGGAAATGAAGTGGCAAATAAAACTAGCTGTGACCCATGCTCCAGGTCTTAATGAAATGATATCCTTAAAACCAATATTAGTGAGGAAAGCTACCTCATAAGTACTGTGTATCTTAGTTTGTGTGTGTGTGTGTGTGTGTGGGGGGGGGGGGTTCAACTACTCAGTATATATATATATATATATATATATATATATATATATATATATATATATATATATATACATATATATATATATATATGTGTTTTAGAGTAAGTCAATGGCTATTTTTTTTTTTATCTTAAACAATTTTTAAGTTTACATTTGATGAATGTCTTGGAATTTGAAAAGTTATTTTTATAAATGATGTTTGTTAAAATGTTCTTGTGTTAAAATGTGTTTGTAGTGCATTTCATTTGAGCATTAAGGTAGCTGTATCTTTAAAGGATTGTAGGCTGTACTATGGACTTCTGTTAGAGTCTGATGAAGTCCCCAGTTTAGCGGACAGAAGGGCTCAATCTGTGTCTTTGTATGTTGGAAGAATAAAAACAGCTTGGACTGAAGAGTCTGTCTGACTGGTAGTGTTTCCTGCTGCTTCACAGTGTATGTTTTAGACTTTTTTTAGTTATATTTTACACTGTGGTTACTTTTGTTTTTTTATTTATCTCTATATTTTGCTTGTTTTTTTTTCACATAGTCCATGTCATCAACAGCTGCTAAGGCAGGGATCATGACTTATCCCCCACATGAATGGCAAATGTTAGTTACTATTTCTTCAGCTCTGTCTGCTGAACATCAAATTTAGGGCAGAAAATGTCCCTAGTGGACTGAAGTAATCAATCAGTGTTGGTTTAGTTCCTCATATTAATTGTGACTCACTAATTCATTATAAATGTCCTAATAAGAAAAGCATGTGTCTCATTTCTATGTACTATTGGCACTGTTCAGTCTTACTAAAAATGGCATTACACACCATGACGAGAATTTACAGTATGATATTTATAAGTAAAATGATAATGTTCACATATTACATACCAAGACAGGTATTTAGCAGCATGTTAAAAACTTTCATAGTGGAGATACTTTATCGGTTACTTTGCTTATCTCATCTGAGCCGTGCACTCATGGTTGCCATATGCAGTAAATAGTCTCACCATAGACCATTGCCAACAGCCTTTTCTCTCTTTACTCACAAATGTGTTAGATGATCTGTTATCATTTACCATGTTCCTCATGTTTGTCCTCTCTGCATATTACTGTTAGTAAAATTTTGTACAATCAGTTATCCCATGTCTAGTGTTTATGTAGATAGAGTTAATCTCATTATGTAAGAAGCTGCCTGCATATTTGAAATTCTGCAAATATTTTTTATAGATTAAACAAACAGAAAGAATAAAGGGAACTCCCACATATATAAATAGTCCAGTTCACCATAGAAAGTGACTATTATCTGGAAAAAGACACAGTATATATGTCAATATTAACATCAGTTTTCTGAAAAACGGAAAGGTCAACTGCAGTACACACACCAAACCACCTGCATAAAATTCAGAAGGAGAAATTACTGCTACACTGTACACAACAGCTAAAAACATTATGTCATTGAATGTTGTGCTCCCTGGACTTTAGTTAGGGGGATATGACCATCAACATCAGTGTTACATGTAGACTCCCCTCCCAAGATCAGTGTCAGTTATATAAAGTACACATCACTTACTTAAATTATTGATGCTGTACCATTTGTAAAAGGCTCTCTGTAATGTCAAACAAGAGCTCATATGCACACACACACACACACACACACACACACACACACACACACACACACACACACACACACACACACACACACACACACACACACACACACACACACACACACACACACACACACACACACACACACACACACACACACATATGCACACACAGTGGACTGCAGTGAGAACAGAACATTTACTCAAATACACAGACTACAGAACTCAGTACTTTATGCAAGTGCCATGGCACAAGTTTGACTTTTACAAGAGTGCAGGTGAACTTATAGTAGATGACATCAGCACGCCATGTGGGGGACAAGATGTTGGATGGGCTGCATGAAATGGATGTGTAAGCCATTTGCAAGAATCAAAATACTGACACTCCACGGTATTGCAGCAGTTACTGTGGGATACACACTTCTGCTCTTCTGTCTAGACACATACAGACACACACACATGTCCAGTTGACTGCAGTGAGAACAAAACTCCTGCCTATCTAAGTACACAGCCTACAGACCACAGTACTTTATGCAAGTGCAATGGCACAAGTATGACTTTTATAAGAGTGCAGGTGAACTTATAGTAGATGAGATCAACACGTCATGTAGGAGACAATATGTTGGGAGGCCTGCATAGGCTCAGAGCTTCATAGGAGGTTACTATTCTAATGGCCCTATAGTGTTTCAAAACCTAGTTGTGTAAAAGCACAAGTACTCATATTGAGCATAGTTGGATGGTCATTGTTAATAGAGCAATTTTTTGAGCAACATCAACTGGCCCTGTCCATGAGGGACATAGGTGCCACCCCAGAGGTGACTTTACAATCACCCAACCAGTAGTCAAGGTTGCACTTGACCAAGATCATTGAGGAGCACTGCTTCACATGCAGTGGGACCCTATTACAGAGGACTGTGAATCATTGGAGGATATATTTGTCTCCCCAACATGTTCTGTTTATGTCACAGGCTAGGTTGAGAACCCTGGGGGCAAGTTATTCTTGTCCCATTTGATTTGCAGATGTCCAGCAATTCCAGTTGGGCAGGGTCTGAAACTGCTGTGTAGGGCAGGCATAGATCACCTCTCAGCAGCCTGCATGATACTGAGTACAGAGACAGATCTTTCAGTCATTCCATGTATGCCATGTTTGGAGGCCATGCAGTCTGCCTCTGTTTTCCCCAATTGCTGCAGATGTCTGGTGAGGTACAGACAGAAGGGAGCATTGCACTCAATTAGCGGTCTGATAAGGGTAGAGTAATAAAGAGGTATGACCACATGACCACTCTAGTCTTGGATGTGATGTCCATATGAATGATGTGTATAATGCAGAATGTGTGTGTCACCACTATGGACACAAAGTGATGAAAGTGTAGATTGCTATCAACATGTGTTCCCAAGTCTCACAACACTGTGTCTGAGTTTAGAGGGGTGCTGTGTATATCATAATTAGCAGGGGTACTTCATTACCAAAGGGGACAATGAGGCATTGTATGCTTTAAGGTTCCATCTGTGAGTTTGGCACCAATCATTTGTGTGTGGTAGCCCCTTCTGTAATATGTCAACATCACTGGGGGACTCTATATTAATGCATCCATTTAACAATCATCTGCAATCTTGGTAAACCACAGGCCATCTACCATTGCCTGCACTCCAGGGAAATAGTTTGCAAACATTTGAGAGCCCAGCACAGATTCTTGTGGTATTCTAATGGTAAGTGGCAAGTGGGGGAGGTGCAGTCCCCAACTTTGAGAGTGTGTGCTCCGTCAGTGAGCCAGTTACCTATCCCTCTACTACTGTATGGCTTAATTTTCACATGGGAGATCTTCACTATGAGACATAAAGGAGAGATAGTGTCAAAGTCCATGGATAACTCAAGCTAGGCAGTATGTCCTGTTATCCGTCATCCAGGTCTTTGGGATCAGTATCCAAGAAGTCCACAAGATTCAGTAAGCAAAAGCTACCCTTGACAAAAACAAAATGGGTCAGGTCAAATGTGTTGAAGGTCACCTATGTCCCTGTGGATATGGTCCATTCTGCTTCCTTCCCTAGCCGTGCAGATAAGGCTTTTTAGGTGTATGGGTCAATAGTTGTAGTTTTGCATGTTACCAGACTGATGTGGATTGCATAGCACATAGCATCTGATATTACATTTTGTAGTGTGTTTGATCTCTGTGTGGAAAAAGTACTGAGATACCAGGGTTGCAGTGCTTGGGGGGGGGGGGGGGAACGACAACACATGGATATATTGTAAATATGTGACATATTGTCAGATAGGGCCCTCAGTTTGAAATGTTTCCACATGTAATTTCATTGCCATACACAAGAAATGGACAGCAAACACCAGTAATACAGCATAATATGTGCATTTTCATAGTGAGGCGAGCAGCGGGTTTGTGCAATGGTTAGCAAAGTGCATACGCATGTGAGATACAGATGTTTTTGCATAGCTAAGCAGTGCGCAAACATGTGCTGCATTGCTAAAATTTGACAGTTAGTACTGGGTGTATGAAATACAACTGTTGCTTAACTGACTCAATACATTAATACCTTCCTTTTTGGGGCCAGATGGTACTCAGTTTGAATACAGGTGCATCTAATACTTTTAAATACTTTTCATTATAGAGTGATAATGCAATGACATGAATTGTTTGTACAAGATGTGTTGCTGTGTGTTAGCATAGTGCAGCAGTTTTAAGCAGCATTGCATGGGGATAACCGCAACAGTTTTCTGCTGCTTAGTGTTGCTGGTGTAATTTTTTACAATAAAATAACATAAAAACAAAATAAAAATATTCATAAAACAAAATAAAATACAATAAAAGCAACACATGTTTTATAAATAATATGAAATGAAATAGAAATAAAATAGAAAAGAGCGCTAAGGGGTGGAGTGAGAGAATAAAGATAAGATTAGTACCTTCATATGTAACATACAATGCATTAATACAATGATTTGACTCTATTATCTTAACTTATACATTTAAGGCTACCACCTCCTAACAGATGCACACTATACTACAGATTGCAACAAGTAATTCCTGAAATGAGCATATATTGCACATATGCATGTTCCATTTATACAGATTACAGTTTACAGCAAGGCATTTGTGCCACTGGTATAGAGGTTTTAATCTAATGTAAATATTACTGAAGAAATAACAGTATTGTATAGTTGTGAAATGTGGCATTTGAACCTACAACCTTTGACTGAAGTGTAATATTGTACTCTTGGTTTGTGCTACAGACTCATGCATGCATAATTGCTTTTACAGTTGGGATATGCATGCTCAATTTGAATACCAAAAAGGCTATCTTTAACTTTTAATGCTAGAACAACACTACTCCTCTGCTGCATACATACCACATGCTTCCTTCATTCTCAACAATCTAGCTCCATGGGCTCTGAAATTGCACTCCCGATCACTGGCAGCTGTGGAAAAAACAGAACAGAACAGAAGACCATTATGAATACCAGTCTTGCCTTAATTCAGCTTTTTAAGTTTTACAAGTACTCTCTGTAAAGGATACTTACACAGGTGTGGGATGTCCTCAGTCCTAAATTTTTCAATCCAGTGGTCGAGTATATCCTTCCTCCTCTGTAGGTAATTATAATGATGTCTACATTGCTCTCCAGTGTGCAGGATACCAGTGGTACTGGATACAGCCTGGGGCTAAACTATCCCAAGCCTCAGACTTGCACTGGGAGCCAGAATAGTCCCCATGCAGAAGCCTTTTTCTGTGGTTCTTAACTAGGAGTCCAGTGAATATCCTGGACTCCTAGACACCCCATCTCTTTGCCCTAAACCTGGTACCTTCCGCAGAAATGCTTCCCACGTTTTCCACGGATCTAGAGCAATGGAGACTGATGCTTTCCCACTAGTTCCAGTTATCACGTTTACTGGAATGTGCACTGTTTAGCACTGCTACATTACACTTACCAATTTGCAAATGCTTTGCTCAGGAGTGCACACCCCCTGAGCAATGCATTTTTGCAGTGGTGAGCAGAGGGCAGCAGTGCCAAGCAGTGAGGCATCACATAACTGTAATTGCAATTGCAAGTCTATTGGATGTACAGGCAGTTGTGTATGTGTGTTAGGCAAATGTGAAGGTCATGCCAGTCCAGATAGCAGAATTATACTTACAGGGATATAGTACAAAGTATACCCAAAGTCATACATCTGATAATAAATGTGATAATACATAGATAAATATATAAATAACTGACACAATTTGTGTCTCGTCCCTCATGTATATAATTAATATCAACTCCACTATCTCAAGTGTTATAAGTGAGAGTGAGTATAATGGGAAATGGAACAACAGTAAAAGGATATGGAATATTCTGTATAAGAACCCAGGACCATGTGTATGGCAGTCCTACACTTACACCTGTTGCCACAAGAAGGTTGAAATAACACTTGTCTATCTTGCTATAAACTGCAATGTCACAACAGTGAAAAAAAAGGTTGCACACCCTGTACTAGAACTCACGACCCTCTGTATTCCAGCACTACACTTCACCTACTGCCACAGGACTAGTTACATGACATTCCTTATTTTACTAATTATTCTTAAGGTCTCACTGTTAAGCTCCACGCAACACTGCTTACTGGTTTTGGGCGAAGCTCAATAGCATTAATTGAATGCATCCAGGTTCTATTTTTGGCTGTGTGGGTCCTGTGCTTCCTGGGTGGTTCAGTTGTCCAGTTTGTGCACTGCCATGCTTTGTGCAAATGAGATAAGTGCAGCCAAACCCACCATTCATTTCCTCTGTTCCTGTGATTGTGCTATGCACCACATTGCACAAATACTGCCCCCCAAAAAAAGGGAAAAAGGAAAAGAAAAGGAGGTGCAAGGTTATGTTTTACTGCAGTAACCCCCCCTCGGGGTGCAGTTATGTTTTACTGCAGTAACCCCCCGGGTGCAGTTATGTTTTACTGCAGTAACCCCACTGGAGGTTATGTTTTACTGCAGTAACCCCCCCCCAGAGGTTATGTTTTACTGCAGTGACTCCCCCCTGGGTGCACAGTGCCTGCCTACCACCCTATACCCAGTGACGTATATGAATAAGGAATGAAAATTGATGGTGATTAGTCATCGGTATTTGGCACATTAGATTGGGGGTGTACTACAATACAATAATGCCAAAGAGAAATGCTAAAGAAACAGAGCTTGAGTTGTGATTTGAAGGCTCTGATATTTGGAATAGTTCTAACAGTTAAAGGGACATCTGTTCATACTTAGCAATCTTATCTAAGTACAAGTGTCCTGCAGCAATTAAAGGTTTAACTGTACTAAGCTGAGATTTGTTTTGAGAACATAAAGCAATTTTGGGGGCATAGTGTTTTATGATGTTGTTTAGAACTAGGTAGTTTTCAGGCTTTTAAATGAGATTGTGCACCATGGTAGTTGTAATTAGAGTTAGGTCATATGCCAGTTCCAACCATATTAGGCTCCTTGAGGGGTAAACAGTGGTAGGGTCTATATTGCTAACTGTGAGCCCTTGTGGTGATTTCATAGTTTTAATAGCAATGAGGGTTGGATACTACTGAAATATGGAGCAGGGATGGCAGAAGGAATGTGGAAGCGATGTGTTCTATAGATGCATCAGTTACATAATCTTTGACGATGGTAGTTAGATTTCATCAGCTAATCAATAATAACTCCAAGTAATTCTGTTTGGTTTACAGTTTGGCCATAGTAAAAAAGGGTAAATAGTATTAATTTAGTTTTTTGGAGAACATCTTACTGTGATGCGACAATGCTAACTGTTGCCCCACTGTGCCACCCAGGGTGTATATCTTAGATGGAGTAAATTTACTGATGTTCGAACCACCTTCTGTGTAGTAAAAAAAATGTAGGCATAATCCTTTACCCCAGTAGAAGTTAAATTGTGTTTTATAAAAGGCTACTATGTTACTCTTTGGGAAGACATTGGCAAGGCACTGTACCAAACTGATGCAATGATGCTTTATAAAATCAACTGCAGAATGGGTATTTGTGCAATTTTCTGAAGTGACTCCACACTTAAAGTTCTATCTGGTCTCAGCCATGATGTCAAGTTAGTCCTAACCCTAAGCCTAATGTCCTTCAGTCATAGGTTCATAGTTTCATAGGTTGGTACTAGGCTATCGGCCCTAGGGCCTATACAAGCCTAGCCATAACAATTCCCTGGCTATTTCTTCCCACACTATTTACTTCCTTGGACCCCTGTCTAGCAGGGCGACTGACGTGATCCCCGGGGTGAATTTCCTTTCTCCAATCCAATCATCAAGGTTCCTTTTGAAGAGGGCCAAAGAGGCACTCTGCTTGAGATGTATGGGCAGTCTATTCCAGAGTCTGTGGAGTCTCTGGGTCAGGAACCTATCTCTTCAGCATGTTTTGTTTATTGTGATGACAAGGTTTAGATCCCTCAAGCATGTGGCTCTGAGGGATTGGGATTTCTTTAAGTGTAGCATGTCCAACAGCTCTGGGTTTGACATGGCCTTGTATGTTAAGCAGAGATCGCCTCGGAGTAGGCACCAACGACATTAGGGTTAGGGTTAGCCCTCACACTAACCCTAATGTATGCATGATGTCACTAGCAAATCTGCATGGCAGTCAATCATGTATCATTTGCATGTGATATCCCAGCCATTTTGCAGGTCAGTCTTACAGACCCTGCCCACTTCTGTGCAGTCTGACCAGGGGGGTTACTTCAATACAACATAAGAGTAGTTGAAATTAGGAAAATCAGTGCATGACATGCACACAAGCAAATGACGGCTCACATGAGACATGTCTACATAGACCTGGATTTGAAGTCTCACTCCAATGCCCCTTCAGAAAACAGGATGGATGCTTTATCCCTCTTTTCCAAACAAACAGCTTTGCATCAAAGAACTGAACTCAAAGTGCACACAACCAACTGCAACAGCATCTACAGTGATATCCAACCATACAAGTGCTATTTGTACATGCATTATTTTTGATGTAGTGCACTTAGAGATCACACAACCTGTTATGATTATTGCTTACAAATATACAGCTTTGTCTTACCTTTCTGTGTTTGTTGGTCATTCTTCAGTTATTTGACCATTACTCTGAGACATGCAGTATGTATGCCATTCTATATCATTGGCTTTAAAATGTGTGAGGATATTAATTTGAAAAGTATCATATGCAACAAATGAAGGGCAGGTTGGATGTTAAGAAACTTCTTTTTATTTTTCTTTTGACTGCTCCCATTAGGGGTCGCCACAGCAGATCATCTGTTTCCATTTCTTCCTGTCCTCTGCATCTTGCTCTGTCACACCAACCACCTGCATGTCCTCTATTACCACATCCATAAACTTTATCTTAGGCCGTCCTCTTTTCATCTTACCTGACAGCTCCATTGTTAGCATCCTTCTCCCAATATACACAGTATCCCTTTTCAGCACATGTCCAAACCAATGCAATCTTGCCTCTCTGGCTTTGTCTCCAAACCACCTAACCTGAGCTGACCCTCTAATATGCCCAGTTTGAATCCTGTCAATTTTCATCACATCCAATCCAAATCTTAACATCTTTAACTCTGCTACTTCCAGCTCTGACTCCTGTCTTTTCATCAGTTTCGCTGTCTCCAACCCATATAACATAGCTGGCCTCACCACCATCTTGCAGACCTTCCCTTTCACTCTTACTGGTACCCATCTATCACAAATCACTCCTGACACTCTTCTCCATCAACTCTACCCTGCCTGCATTCTCTTCTTTACCTCTCTTCCACACTCACCATTACTGTGAACTGTTGATCCCAAGTATTTAAACTCATCCACCTTCACCACCTCTACTCCCTGCATCCTCACCATTCCTCTATCCTCCCACTCATTCACACACAGATATTCTGTCTTAGTCCTGCTGACTTTCATTCCTCTTCTCTCTAGAGCATATCTCCCCCTCTCCAGGGTCTCCTCCACGTGTTCCCTACTCTCACTACAGATCGCAATGTCATCTACAAACATCATAGTCCACGGGGATTCCTGTCTGATCTCGTCTGTCAACCTGTCCATCACCATTGCAAATAAGAAAGGGCTCAGAGATGATCCTTGATGTAATCCCATGTTCACCTTGAACGCATTCATCACTCCTACCTCAGACCTCACCACTGTCACACTGCCCTTGTACATATCATGTACCACTCTTACATACTTCTCTGCAACTCCCAACTTTCTCATACAATATCACAACTCTGGTTGGATGTTAAGGAACATAACCTGTGAATTATGTGCTGCTTACTTAACATTTACAACCTTACATCTAACACTTTGTATATCTAACCTGACACACCCAGTGATGAAAGTAAGGCAACCTGCAGTGCTCTTGTGTTTTCCTTCTCCCAACCAGTAAGCATTCACAGTTGCAATCCATTAACAACAAGCACTCCTACATGGATCAAGTATTTGGCATTCAGCAATTCTAATGAGTTCACACCTCATTTGCATATTCACTGTGCTAACAGCTCTGAATCTACAACATATGAAAAGACAACCATGTAGCTAGGCAAACTGATGGTGAGGAGACTTGGTTATGTTGGAAAGACTGCACATAAGCTATATCCTTGGGATGTATCTATACAGAGGATTACTGACCTTCAGAAGGTATGCTTGCATTTTGTCAGCTACATACTGCATATCCTGGAATATTCTTAAGAAATTTTTGAAGCAAAGGCTTTTACACTTTTATCTGTATACATTTCTTACAAATGTACTGATAGCATTGGCATGCCTGTCAAGTAATTTCACAGGTATATATGATTGCCAATACATGAAAATGGAATACTCTGTGATAAATATGCACAGATGTTTCAGGCACAATTTATTTGATAGCACTTTTAGTATTTCAAAGATGGTTTGTTAGCAAAATGTGTCATTTGCCTGTTCTTTTGGGGAGGGAGCAAAGTTGAGTTACTGTTATGGCACAATCAAGGATAAACTGTTTGGTGGGGAGCAAAGGTGATTTACTCTTATGGCACAAAGAAGGATAGACTATTCTTTTGGGGGAAGCAAAGGTGAGTTATTGTTATGGCGCAAACAGGGATATGCTGCTATTGTTACTCTTCTTGTTTTGCATCCTGCCTCTTGTTCATATTTCACATCTCTAGACTGTTATATGTTTCTCCAGTGGGTAATACTGAGTGACCACCTTTTCTGTTTTATCTGGAAACAGTTATTTTGTAGTTATGTGATACTTATGTGTATTATCCTTCTGTTTTCTTTTAGGACACCTAGGAGTATGTCACCCAGGCATGTCAATCTTCGGAGACCCCATCAAGATGCTGAGAACCCAGTGATAGTGGATACCTTTAGGCAACATGGTGCTTTTCTGTTGGAAAGGGGAAGGGGAGATATGGCATGCAGGATGCAAATTTGGTGGCCGATGGTTTATGATGTGAATGTTTTGGATGGCCACGGCAGGACATATGAGCAGGTGCACCACAGAGCCACTGACATGATCACATATTCCTGGAGGAAAGCAGCTGCAGTGGGCCATGACTAGATGGTTACCGGGGGAGGGCCTGTTAGAGAACCACCACAGACATCTCACAGGAAAGTGCAGTACAACATGTCCTGGATGTCGGAGCAACTGTTTCAGAGGCAGCAAGCACATCTCAGGAGGAGCTTCCAGGTAGATTTGGTATCTCAACAGCTGAAAACTGTTGCATAGTAAAACAATTGACATAAATGCTTTACATTTGTGTCACATGAAGTTTTTTGGGGAGGGGATTGAAGATTGCTACATTTATTAAAGTAGGTTGGAGTTGTCAGCCATGTTCTTGTTGAAAGTATAGTTAATGGAAATATGAAGGGTTAAAAGCATTACCCCCCTGTGTTACTGTTAAATGTCACAATTCTGCCCTTACCTTTTCTTTAACTTCTTCCCGGACCATCTGGCTTGCAGAGGGGAATGTTACCTACAGGTTGTAAGCCAAATTTATTTATGTCAATACTGCTGCTCAATTTAAAGAAATATTTTAGTGTGTAATGTTGATGTCAGGCCTGTTGTGTGTATTGCTGTACTGTCTGTAATAGCGGCAGCACTGTTAGTTTGTTAGCATATGTTGGACTATAGTAGTGGAGGTATTATTTTTTTCCTGTGTTTGTTGCTTTTCATCACAGGTGATCATAACAGTGGAAGTGTGGGCCCTCTGCTATCTGATGTCAGTATATCAGCAGACTCTGATGATGATGGTGGCCAAACAGAGACACAGTCAGGGGCTGCAGAGGTTGAATCTGACACTGAGGTTTCCATACAACCATCCCTTGCAATTCCATCGAACACAGCCAGTCAGTCTATGCCTACCCATTTCAGTGAACCCTCTGATATTGGATAGGTAGAGGTCAAGACCATTGATCAGGGAAGTGTGGTTACTGCAGCTTCACTGCCTGTTGGCTGTAGCCAAAGTGTGGGCAAGGTGCCATGCAGGATGGTTGATAGGGGTGCTCATACAGGGGCCTCCTGTCGCTCCTCCACCTGCTGCAGGTTTCTCTTCCCATGCCACTCAATATGCATTTAGGGCCATCATGGAGGCATAGGCATGTTTGCATAGGTGCTCCAGACAAATGCTCAGGGTTGTAGACGTGGCACAGGCTGATATGCATAACTGCCTCCACGGTGTTGCCAATTCAATGGATCGGATGAATGACACATAGGAACAAGGGGTGTGTGTGATGGACCAAGGGGTGTCTGTCATAGAATGAGTATTGTCTGTAATGGAGCAACTGCTGGGAGAGGAATGGTATCCTCATGGATGTAGGTCAGCCAAATCACCTGCTGTTATCCGATGGGGCCATGCATGATCATGCTCCCATAGTGGCAGTGCTTCCAATGCTCCATCAGTGCGTGTGCTGTCCACACCCAGACATTACAGGCCATGGGGTCATGGTCCTGGGCATCCCTTTGAAGGGAGCTCATCCATTAGACATCAGTCACATTCAGGTAGCATCATTGCATCTGACCATAGGTGTGGACGTGCAATTACAACTCCTGGTAGAGCGAGTTCTTCTAGTCAGTTATGACAACAGTGAACTGCCACTCTACCAAGCATGGCTCACACCTGTCCAACATAGCAAGACACAGAGCCATCACAGAGCTTGGCTGTGTTCTTGCAGACACTCCACCAATTTCCCCTGGAGGAACCTGAGAGACATGCATACAGCTTAAAACTCATTTTGTCTCACTGGCCATTTGTTGTTTTATCCATATGTCTTGCCTACTTCTCTTTCTTACTCACACACACACACTCACCGACCTTTTGTGTCACCCTAGGCCTCCTGTCACCCCACACAACACCCTGTGCAAGTGATGTTAACTGTGCCATATCCCTGTTTTCTGTCGTTTGGATTCAGGGATACATACGCTCTGTGTCTGATGCTCAGGGTGCGTAGCTGACTTTGTGCTTAGTATATCTGAATTTGTTGTGTTGATTTGGTAATTTTACCTTTTACTTATATTAGTCTTGGAAAGTTACATAACTGATAAAATCAAAACTAACCAACTTTATTGTTAATGATTTTGTGAGGGTTGTGAAGTCAGAAACTGCAATGTGTATCATTACTTTCTAACTTTTCTCTTTAATGATTTTCCACTACAAACATATGGTGCTAAAGTGAGGCAACGCAGTGACCATCACTACTTTTGAGGACTGGGTGATTTCAACTACCCTGCCATTAACTGGGAAAGCTACTCATGTACCAACACCTTTGCCCAATGGTTCTTGGAATTCATAAATTCCAATGCCCTGGATTAACTAATCCATAGTCCCACCAGGGTCTCCAGTATCCTAGACCTGGTCATTACCAACATGGGAAATTAATGCTCCACACCTATGGTCACCCCCTTGTTGGTCAGGTCTGACCATAAGCTAATCACCCTTGACATCCACATCCCTCCTCTACTCCCAGTAAGGAAACCTTTGTAAAAAACGTCTACAAAGCCAACTTCATGTTACTCAAGTCAGAAGTGACAAACTTCATGACACCCATGCAGATGGGAACTGAAAGTTCGAATGCTGAATCCTACACTAAGGCGCTGTACGAGCACAGTCACTTGTGCATGAATCGTGCCATCCCAAATAGAACCAAAACGCTCTCCTCCAAAAAAGGAAGCCAATCTGGTGGTCCCCTACCATAAACAAACTTTACAACAAAAGGAAGAAACTGTTGCAGAAAAGAGAAAAATCCCAGAATGCAAAAAACTCCCTTACCAGCCTCAGTAAAAAGCTGAGATCCCTCATAAAATCCGCCAAAGTTAGTTACGAAAATAAAATTGCCAAAGACAACCACAAGACATTCTATAGCTATGTCAAGAATCTAAATGGCAATGCTCATATCTGCTCTGAGCTACAACAGAATGGCATTAAATGTACTGATCCCAAGGATATTGCCAATATCCTGGCAGATCAATTCAGTGGCAACTTCACCCTCCCTCACCCACTAAAGGGCCCATCTCAATACTGAAAGATTGCCAAATTCTGGTAATAATGGCCACACAGGTAAAAAACGCACTCTCCAAAGCTAAGAATACAGCATCCATGGGACCAGATGACATCCCGGGCTGTGTACTACATGAACTAGAAAATGAACTGGCACTTCACCTAAGTGTCATGTTTAATCATAGCCTCACCTCAGGCTTCGTGCCCACTGAGTGGCGCACAGCTACAGTTATCCCACTCCACAAGGGGGGATACACCTTGGATCCTGGGAACTACCATCCCATGAATCTGACAAACCTGAACTACAAGGTCATGGAACATATTATCATGGAACTTATAAACAAAGACATTGGCAACCTTCAAACACTGGACCCCAACCAGTTTGGGTTCGTGAAGGGCCGATCTTGTCTCCTGAATCTGATTGACTTCTTCAAATCAGTCTCCAGAGCTGTGGATGAGGGTAAGGCAGTCCACACAGCCTATCTGGACCTCGCCAATGCCTATGACACCATCCCCCACTCTGGAATCATAGATAAACTTACTAAGCTGGGCATTAATCCCTACATCACTCAATGGGTTGCCCACTAGAATACTGACAGAACCTACACTGTAAAAGTAGCTGACTCCAAATCCAGTTCCAGACAAGTGACAAGTGGAGTACCTCGGGGTTCAGTCCTGAGACTGCTCTAGATTGGCATCTACTTCTCTGAAGTAAAGGCCAACACTAAGGGACTCTGGCTAACAAAGTTCACAGATGACTGCAAACTGGGAGCCATTATTGAATCCCCCAAATGATGTGGATATTCTACAAAAGGGCCTTACAGAAACAGATGCTTGGTGCCAGAGCCATGGGCTCAAGCTCAATGCCAAGAAATGTATAGTTATCTCCTTTGGTAAAAAACATGTACCCATGAATTACCACATAGGTGGCAGTACACTAAACACCGAAAGTGTGATAAGAGACTTAGGGACACAGATGGACAGTGGTCTCACCTTTGATAACCACATCACCACAACAGTCAGGAAATCCTTCTATGTGGCACACCTCATCACTAAGGGCTTTTCATCCAGATAAAAGGAGGTCATTGTCCCACTGTACTCATCCCTCATTAGACCCATTATAGAATACAACACCCCATTTGGTATGTAACTCTCAAGACATCTGCAACAACTGGAAAGGCTGCAGAAATACCTCACTAAAAGAATCACAGGCCTAAAGCAGATGCCCTATGCTGACCATCTAAAAAAACTCCAGCTATACTCTGTCACATATCATCTACTCAGAGGTGATCTCTGCTTAACATACAAGGCCATGTCAAACCCATAGCTGTTGGACATGCTACACTTAAAGAAATCCTAATCCCTCAGAGTCACACGGTCAGGGGATCTAAACCTTGCCACCACAATGAACAAAACATGCTGGATTGATAGGTTCCTGACCCAGAGACTCCCCAGACTCTGGAACAGACTGTCCATACAGAGTGCCTCTTTGGCCATCTTCAAAAGGAACCTTGACGATTGGATGGGAGATAGGAAATTCACCCCGGGGATCACGTCAGTCGCCCTGCTAGACAGGGGTCCAGGGAAGTAAATATTGTGGGAAGAAATAGCCAGGGAATTGTTATGGTTTGTATAGGCCCTAGGGCCGATAGCCTAGTATCAACCTATGAACCTATGAACCCATGAGGGGTATGAATGTGAGTATCTTTGATGCCTGGCACCTACTACTTAATAATAAACACATAAAAGTCATACAAGTCTCTGCAGTCACATGTTAAGATCATTTCTGTAACAATTTCCCACCTTTTACTTGCTTACAGTACCAATTAGTGATATACAAGAATAAGCCACTCATTAATATTATTACACAATACAGTCCAGGTTTGAGACTTACCTTGTAAATGCAACAGCTGACAAGGTTGTAGTTCAGGGCTGAATCTGTCTGATGCAAGCAGTACACAGCCAATATATGGGGGAGTAAAGGTTGTGAGAGTTGCCTGGCATCAATGTTACTATATGTGTGTGTGTAGGAGGACGATTTTAGGCCCTTAGGTGGTGAGTGAGTGTGCTATGCATTGTCTCTTAGCCAATTCAAGGGCATACTGAACACACCTACATCTGTCTACACCCACAGCAGCTGGTTGTTCCCCCTCTGAATCCTCATCTGTCTATGGTTGTAGTGACTTTGGCATTGATGGTGGGATGTGTGCTCCTTCCCCTTGCTGATCCTGCTGAAGCTGTTTCCTCAGGATGATGTTGTGTAGCATGGCACATACTGTGAATACTTCTATACGTGTTCATGGACTGTACTGCAGGGTTCCCCTAGATGTATCTGGCACCGCAACTGTGCCTACATCTCCTACATGGATCCAGTATTTGGCATTCAGCAATTCTAATAAATCATCAGCAGCCCAAACACATGGTCTATGAGATTTCTGGTTTGAATGTGTGCCTCATTATGGCATTCCTCCATGGGAGTGTGTGCATTTTTGATGGGTGTTATCATCCACAATTCCAGTGCATAGCTTGCATTCCCCAGTAAATGACCCTGTGGGATATCCCCCTTAGCAAACATCTGGTACAGTTGGGAGGCGTGCCAGATATATGAGTCATGGTAGCTGCCAGGGTTGCCAGCATGCACATCCAAGATGATTCTCTTGGCATTACACATGACTTGGTAGTTGATAGAGTGGTAACCGTTTTTGTTTATGTAGACCCTACCCTGTTCCCTGGCTGGTGCCTTAAGTTCTATATGTGTGCAATCTACGGCATCCAGTACTTCAGGGTAGTGTGTTACATGCTATAACTCCTGCGTATTTATGGCCCTCACCTTATAACTACTGAGAAAATATATGTGCTCACTTGCATGTTGGAGCATAGCACTCATGAATTTGTGGAGTATCCTGGATGCTGATGCCTGTGACACCCCCAGCATGTCTCCTATTGGTCTCTTAAAGGTTCCTGTAGCTACGATTCTAAGTGCTACACATACCTTTGTCTCCACTGGGATGGGTACCCCTGGTTGGCCCTGACTCTGAGTGGAGGATGGCAGAGGTCACAGAGTTCTTGTAGTGTGTCCCTAGCCACCCTGTAGCACTCTACAATTTCCATGTCATGGTGGTTGTGAAAAGTTAAATGGGGCCTGAAAACTCTTCTCCTTCTTGGCGTAGGCCTATTAGCAGCAGCAGCAGCATTGGCTTCAGCCTGTTGCACATACAAAATGAATTAAAGCAGCAGCAGCCCCTAACATTCTGTCAGTGTAGACTCCTTTCCATGGCTGTATTCCAAAAGTTTGAGAATTTGCAGTAAAAACCAGTATGCAGTCTACACAGTTGATTTATAGCTTGTAGAATAGCTCCACCATGTTTTATTGGTTGATTAGCAAGCAGTTCAGCTGCTTATGTTGTAATTAGCATCCCACAGTGTTTACCTTGTTTGCACGGGGGTGTGCACCTCTACACGGCACATACTGAATATAAAACTCGCTGCTACCTTGTGTGTTTTGTGGTGCAATGCGCATACGGTGGAAAATGACCATGAAGAGTTTATTGAATCCCCCCCAGCTGTATTGTTTCTGCAACTACATGTGTAAGGGGCACGATAAGATTTAGTAAACCAGAGTCCTAATAAAGAAGTAACCTTTGACCTACCTCACCATCTGTAAGAAACATTCACCTTGGAACAGTGCACATTTGGGAAACAAGGATTAGTTTTGTTTTTGGACTCTAAGACATTTTCATAATAATGCATCACATATCTTCTTACACATTTTACATTATTACACACACATTATTACAGAAAGGCAGGTACAGTATATTATCCTTCCTCTGATCTCTTAAATAATGTACGAATGGGTTAGTTTGTGCATCCTGTAGTACTTTATAACTCGGTCTGCTAGTTTCTGGATAAGCTTAGGCTCCCCATAGGCCTGCATGGGATTAAGTGGGTAATCAGAGGTTGGATGAATGGATGTTTAACACTACACAAGATGACCTCCAGTCACAGCTTTGGATACTTATTTTTGAGTACTTTGACCTTTTGCCATTTTCCTTGAGTATTGCTCATCCATATCCCAAAAATTAATGGTAACATTTTGCAAGTCTAGATTAATATCAAAGACTCGGGAAGCATTAACTCTTATAAGTCCTCATTTAGCCTAGTTATTACTGAAAATTTTAAAAATACCTTTTGTGAAAGAAGACTGTAGAATGCAAGAACCCCTGTAGAGGTTGGGATTCATTTCTTAGCTAGCACCTGAAATGAGACAAACAAGGAAGGTGAACTACGTTTGTACTGGAAGGACAGCTATGCTGATGCTCTCAAAAGAGGAGCAATATTGAATTGGGTACAGCTGAAAAAATGTCTCTTAAAATGTACAGATCTGTTTGTAGTTGGAAAAAATGTAGCTTACATATCAGAATTTAGGTAAGGAAAGTTAGTGCTTATAAAATTTAGTTCTGAGGGTAATGATACAAGTCAGTCAGCCTATCTGTCTCCCTATCTATCTGTCTGTCTGTTGAAGTTGATAAATGAAATAGTGACACTAAAATGTGTGTATGTTGAATGCTGTATTTGCCATTTTAAGAAGGTGATGTTTTCTCCCAGTGGATACTTAGTATTAATACCATTTTCTGCCATGTTGCTCTGAAATGCTCTGTTTAGTTAAAATACTGGCACATTGAATTAAGTATTACTATGGATATTACTGGGTAACCACAAGACTTATGGGTCTGACACTTTCTGTCAGTCTATCTATCTGTTATGGTACCTAAATCTACAAAAAGATAAAGTACAAAGTAAAAAAAAATTAAACAAGAATAAACAATTAAGCTTCAGCTTCACAAGATAAATTTCCCAGACACAATTAGGTTTAGCAAAGCTTTGATATAATAAACAATTTTTAAGGGATTTCATGAATACGGTGATTGTGCAGCACTTGCATACCTGCTGATGTAAAGAGTCCACTAATATGATATTTGGTATGAGAAAGTATAAACAGCAAGTTTCAAGATTTATCCGAGGAATTTGTTACTGTCCCAGGGGAACTAAAGGATAACCTGGTAAAGTAATGGGGTCTGCAGTTAATTTTAAATTACGGTTTCCTCTGGCCCATGTTAATTGTGGATGTTTCATCTTCTTCGAATATGTCCTCACTGCAGGACTGAATTGTAGATTTCTCCTGGAATACAATCAGTACATGGTTACTTTGGGTATTTTCTATAAATGTTTGCAGATTTCTTCACTGCCATGCATGACCACCAAATAGCAAATAGGGAGGAAAGAAATTGACCCTGACTATGACAAAGAGGCAGAACTTATGAAAATGGTCATTATATTAAAGAACTTGGGACACAGTGGATAGCAGATGGCAAACCTAATTTTGACACAAGTGCCATTGCCATAGTTAGAAATTTTTCAGGAGATTCTGTGATACTAAAAGGCACATCTAGCTGAACCAGAGAAGTTGTATACATTACACTACATTTTTATTTATTTACCAGGAATGCCCAAATGGGACAGAGCCCATTTTCAACAAAGGCCCATGGAGAAATGCTCCAGACATGTCTTTGGAATGTGAAAGGAAACCAGACACCCAGAAGAAACCCATGCAAACACAAAGAGGACATACAGACTCTGCACACAAAGCACCCCAGCCAAGAATCAAACTGGAAAACCTCTTGCTCTGAGGCAACAGTGCTAACCACTGCATCACTGTACCACTCACCTGTTGATTATAGAACACAACACTGCATTTTTTTAGCTTTCCTTGTAAATATAAAATTTCATTAGAAAATGTTCAGAAATGTAAGGCCAGAAAGCTGCAAGGTTAATATTAAAACCTATGAACTCCACTAATGGGGGATGCACACAAAGGGAAACAAATATTAATCAGTGCAGAGACTATGGCCTTATTACTGACAATAACTTAAAAGTCAGGATCCTCCACAATGCACTCTGAGAAGACCCGATCAATTAACTTCTTCTGGCTTTTCCTGGTTAGGGGTCACCACAGTGGATCATCTGTCCACTCATGATTGGCAGTGGAGTTTTATGGTGTTGAGTTGCCAGCCCGGCACCCAAACGTCCACAGAAGGCACACACTCATGCCTAGGGCCAATTTGGAGTGTCCAATCCACCTACATAATGTCTTTGGGATGTGGGAGGAAATTGGACAACCCAGAGGAAACCCACACGGCCACAGGGAGGACATGCAGATTTCGCACAGAAAGCACCCCAGCCAAGGATCGAACCAGAGAAGCTCTTGCTGTGAGGCGGCAATGCTAACCGCTGCACCACCGTGGCCGCCCTACCCGATTAATTAACAATGGTACATCAAATGATCTTTACAATGAGCACCAGAGGTTATGACCTGAACAAATATGAATCACTGCACAAAAACAAAGATTTCTGTAGAATATTCCGCTGACTCATTATATTCATTAGTGTTAAAGCAATATAAAACTTAATCAATTCGACATGCTGACCACACAATGATGAGAAAGTTAATGAACTCTTGTAGGCACTTCTTTTCATTATCTGATGGTCAGTCAGTGAGAAAAAAACTGTAGTTTGCTTGTTCTCCTATAAGGTAGTTGAAGGTGCTGGTATCTCTATTAGAAACCTGGTACACCTAAAACTTTGACTGTTGCAAATGCCCTGTGGCAGATCAGCTGCAGTGTATCCCAGCACTCTGTCTCTTCAACAGCTACATATATTGGAGCAGCTGACATATATGTCTCCAGATTTGGAAAGACACAAAGGGTGGAGAGCCACATGAGGGTCCCACCCACTGATAAACCTAACCAGCACAGATAAAACATACAAAATAACAGTCAGAATTAAGCATGATAGGACTTATGATTCTGAGGCAGTAAAACAGATTCAAGCAAGGATAGTATTTAAAGCAGGGGAAACCTGAACATATAGGCCTGTTGAAATAAGCACAGGATGAAAGCTCAAATCAAACAGTATAATCATGACTGCAAGGCTATTTCCAAGATAATGCATTTGTTAATTAGCTCAAACACCATATTCAAACCCTATCCAGAAAGACTGACAAGTTTAAATAAAGCTGAAGATGAGTTAGACAAATAATGCAGAGAGCGGAGCCACAAAAAAATCATGTACCCCACCTTTCATATTCTCATTCCTGGCTAAAGCTGACCACAAATTAGTCATCTTCTCTGTCAGGCTTAGTAGTACCACTGCATCGCCAAATACAATCTCTTTGGAGACTTCACCAAGGCAAACATACTTCATCTTGTAGAAGGTCTACATAAAATCCTCAATAATACCGGACAAAAGAACCCAACTGAGAGGTGTGTTACATTTTCCTGTAACATTTACCACCACCTAATAATAAAGAAAATCAGTACCTGTCCAGCATAGGCATAATGGCAAATTCAAGAATAAACCTCTCAGTGAAACGCCCTTGTGAATATACTTTATAACAAAAAAAAGAAAATAACGAGCAGTTGCAGTAAATCCCAATCCCGCTACCTCAAGACCAGAATGAAACAGGTCAAGAATGAAGTTAAGAACGTTATTAGAAAATGTAAAGCAGACTACAAGCTTAAGGTCACTACAGATGCCACAGCAAACTACCAAAATTCAGTTATATCAGTAAATTAAGGAATAATGTCTAACCATGCACTGAGCTCATACATAATCATATCACATATTCTAGTCCCATGAATATGCCCTAAATACTAGTGGACAAATTTAATAATTTAATGCTAACTTCATATCACCTACTCACTCTCCCTGAGCATCTATCTTCCTCTGAAATCACCTCAGAACAAACCTTAGAATCTCCGTCAAAGGCTAAAAATAATGCTTCCATGGGACCAGCCAACATACTAGGTTGCACACTCATTAATGCAAAGTATGTACTATCTTAGCCTCTACTTAAATTGTTCACCCTCAGCGTATCTGCAGAGCTTGTGCCTGATGTCTATGGAACAGCCAATGTGACGTCCGTATACATGGGTGCCCACCCCACAGTAATCAGAGGCTTGTCAGCCTCAGCAGCCTTATATGCAAACCCACAGAATATGTCAAAGCAAAATTCATTTATGTGGTCATAGGCAACTTAACTGATCTAGACCCCAATCGGTTTGTTTTTGTGAAGGACAGGTCATGTCTTTTGAGCCGAGTAAGCTGCTATGAAAAGATTATAGACACTGTGGACTGTGGTCACTCCATGTACTCTACTTATCTTGACCTGGTCAAGGCTTTTGACTCTATATCCCATACTTGTTCATAGGTTCATATGTTGTTACTAGGCTAATGACTGCTATGGCCCTTATAAGCCAAGTTGTGCACCTCAAACAATTTGGGTCCCAAGTATCATGGGCTTCTATATGGGGGCGCATGTTTGTAAAAAGGTAAATAAGGATTTGTAGGAGGGGTGTTAGGATAACTAGCGAATACATGGTATTACTGAAATATTATTGAAAAATTAGATAAACTTAATGTGAACCCCCTACACTGTTCACTGAATTGCAAATCGGTTATGCAACAGATCCAAGCTATGAAAGTTGTTGGTACCTTAACCAAACATAAAATTGTAACTGGGTATCACAGGGATCAGTGCTGGGCCATCTACTGTTTTGTATTTTATTTTTAAGATATCCAATTAAATATCCCAGAAGTGTGGTTCACCAGGTTTGCACATGGCTGTAGGTGGTGCACTGTTATTCGCTCCTCTACTGATATTAAACTGCTTTAGCAAGGCTAGAATATGCAAATACCCGGTGCACTGAAAACAGTCTCAAGCTAAATGCAAAAAAATTGAACATAGTTGTATTCAGCAAAAAAGCTATTCCCATGTCATGTCATGAATTGTGCTCTTCTTCAAACAGACAAGGTCATAAGAGACCTGAATATTTACATGAATAACACTCTCTCATTGATCATCATGTATCTACCATAGTGAGGAAAGCCTTCTGTCTGGCCCAGTTAAATTCCAAGGGAATACCTTCAAGATTCAAAGAAGTCAATCTACCGTTGGTTTCTTCCCTTATCAGATCTATCATTGAAGTAGAATGCCCTGTTTAGAATGTACTGATCCAAGCAAATCACTCAAATGGAAAGCCAATCAAAATTTCTAACTAAGGAAAATTAAAAGCTTTAAATCCTTCAACTATCATAGCAGATTAGCATGACTGGCCTTATACTCTCTACCTATCAGTTTTTCATTGGTACCACGTGTCACTTTTTGAGTCATGAAAAAAAACAGTCCTATTTGACCTTCTATTTCTTTGCAAAACCAAAGGATCTAAAACATCTGCACCATGGACTTAAATCTACCCCTACAAATATATAATACATGTTGCTGGAGGGATAGGTTCCCATCTCAATGTATTTCCAGCCTATGGAATAAGTTACCACTTAGAAAATACTGTTACCTTTAAGGCTAATTTTGACTGAATGAGTAACAAAAATTTACACCAGGATTTTTATGTATGACCCTACTCAGTTTGGGAGGTGATGACTATTAAGTGCTTATAAAGGGAGGCAAGGACCTTTAAGTGTGCCTATTTAAACATGTACTAGGCATCTTATGGTCTTCATTATTGCTTGACTAATATTGTTCCCATGAGCTTAGTTGTGCTTTCTTTTTCGGTGATATAAATCCAACTTTCAAGTATACAAGTATGGCTATGCAAATGTCTGCCAGTCAAATCTAAATCTTTTTTGAAGGTGATAAAAGTGTTACCCTGTTTGACATGTAAAAGTTTGCTCCAGAGATGGAGAATACACTTGGATACGAATCTGTCATACTATTGTGTCTTATTTATCTGTTGATGAAAGTTTAGTCCTTTATCCAGGTATTTGATGAACCATTTGTTCTACAAACAAATAGGAGGTTATGGAGGGTGGTGTTATATATGATTTAAAAGTCTCGACACAGATCACTTGTTGTTGTTGTGTCTTTCGGCTTTTCCCAGTTAGTGGTCGCCACAGCGGAACTCCGGTCTACTAATGATTGGCAGTAGAGTTTTACGTGCCGAATTGCCAGCCCTGATGCACAACCTTCAACGAAGGTACGCCGATTCACGCATGTCTCCACACAGAGGACGCTTTAGCTGAGAATCGAACAGGACAATGTCTTACTGTGAGGCGACAATGCTACCTCAGCACCACCACCGCAGTTATCAGACACAGATCACTATACAGGACTTTATAAGAGACGAAGTACAGAGAGGGCTGCTTGTCTACTCAGATAACTAAGGGTTTTGAGGCTATTGATCTTTTTACTTATGAATTTCTGATTTCTCTCAAGTTGAGTGGTATGTTTCAAGAACTACATGTCTAAAGGGGTATTATATTGAATAATGGTGTGAAAAACTGAAAGGCTGCCAGCCCAGCTAGACAGAATTTCGTAGATAATTCTATGTCATTGTAAATATTAATATAATCCACAGGCTGTTTTACAAATGTAAGAAAACTAAATGTAAGAAAAACTATTTTATATGTTCTGAACTTCAAAAATGTAACCACAGTGCCCCCTGCTGGAAGAAAGCTGATAAAGTAAAGCATTTTATAACTGTTAATCTCAAAGCTCAGAGACATGATGTCTGGATGAAGGAATTATTTGTATTGTCTTAGGACAAGAGTTAATTGCTAAATTTTACCTGTATAATATATTTTATTGCTGTGGCTTCCTGACCAGGTGCAAGCTTACTAAGAAATGTAAATGTAGAGTTTCTGGTACCTGGGAGCCAGAAAAGTGTCAAGAATGATGCAATCTAAAATGAGTCAGCAGTGATGTATTATCAATTTAAGAAATCTCAGAGAGAAAGAGAGATCATTTTGCATTTGTCTTCAGAACTGACAACATCACCAGCATTCTGCCTTTGCTCTATATGTAAGTAGAATTTAGAACAGTATTGCTCTTAGAGTTAGGAATTTAGTCAGATTTACTCTAGCCATTTTCTATATTTATGTCAGACTATCCAACAATATTGTTTTAAAGCATTTTCCTGTGATTTCTGAACTTTTGACTAGCATTGTGTTGAATTGAGGAGATTTGTCTTGTGTTTTTATTATTTATTATTAAATATTTTTAAACCTTTCAACTGTGGCTGTTTTGTGTAGATATAATTTAAGTTTTAGAGTACTTGCATGTATTTAATGATACTGTGCTAACCACTCCAATAGTTTTAAAAGTTCTGGTCATACTTATTATTACACAGTGAAATTGGTCACCCTTTGGGAAGGGTCTTATAGTAGCTAATATTAGTGGTTGGTGGCAGTGATTTCTACCTTACAGTCTGGAGAGAAGGGGGCATAGCTGGAGAACTTGTGCCAGCCTTCCCCAGGAGTGTCTGTGTATTTGCATATAACTCATATCTCAAAGTATGTGGGTGTTTGTGTGTGTGTGTGTGTGTGTGTGTGTGTGTGTGTGTGTGTGTGTGTGTGTGTGTGTGTGTGTGTGTGTGTGTGTGTCAGCCACTTGGGCAGGGACACAAAGCACTGGATGGACAGAGAGGGTGCTGGAGGCTTTGACTTGACCACTAGGCTGAGATCTGTACCCTATAGCTGTGCCAGTGGGGAGTCTTATTGGGAATCTGGAGAGAAAGGGAGAAACCAGCACCAGACTGACTGTGATCTCTGTGTGCTCTTAAGGGAAATTGTACTTTACTGTGTGTGTACTTGTTATCCTTCCCAGTGTGTACGCCCCTCACTGGTGTTAGTGGTGAGGATTGAGGCTCCTTGATTACTGGACCAGTGCACGGGCATCACATATTAATTGTTTGGCAGTGGTGGGATATCCACATCAGATATTAATTGTTTGAAAGTGGTGAGTTTGCCACATCACATACTAATTGTCTTGTAGTGGTGTAGATAGTGAATTCCTGTAGCCTGTGTACAGTGATCACTGAAGGTGTTTTTGTACTCTAAATCAGCCACACAGTGAATATTCAGAGTTCAGATCACAATTGTTTTATTTCTTTTGTTAGCTTAGTTAGTCAGGGAGAGCATGTCAGCAGAGGAGTATGGCAAGCTGACAAGGAGCCATTTAGCTGAGATGTGCCAGGTTAAAGGACTGGGGCATGGAAACCTGACTAAGGCAGACATGACTGCAGCTTTGGTCACAGTTGCATCAGAAAACAGCAATCAGGAGGGTGCTCATACTGGCTGTGGAGATGTACAACACTCATGGACAGCTCAATCTTTCTGCAGAGGAATTAAAATCCATCTGGAGCTAAAGAGACTTGAGTTGGAGGCCAGATATTGGGAAATGTAAGCAGTGGAAAAGGAGTGGCAGAGGCAGCATGAAAAGGAGATGCTGACTCTTTGCCAGTCATGGACATAATGGGAAAGGGAGTAACTGGACGCCAGAAGGACAAAAGGTCAGTAAATTTCTTCCACAGTTTACAGAGGGGGATAATTTTGATAGTTTCATTCACATGTTTAAGAGGGTATGTAAACAGTATGATGTTGACTCCATTCTATAGCTGTGCCATTGGGGAGACTTACTGGGGATCTGGAGAGAAATGGAGAAACCAGCACCAGAATGACTGTGATTTCTGTGTACTCGTAAGGGAAATTGTACTTTACTGTGTGTGTATTTGTTATCCTTCCCAGTGTGCACGCCCCTCACTGGTGTTAAATTGTACTTTACTGTGTGTGTACTTGTTATCCTTATGTACATGCCCATTACTGGTGTTAGTGGTGAGGATTGAGGCTCCTTGATTACTGGGCCAGTGCACGGGCGTCACAAATGGATCTAATAAGAGATGAGTAAAGGTGAATTAAAATGTGCCTTGATCCCTTATGGCATTCTCTGATTGGAATTATATGTCTCCTTGTTTACCAAAATTAACTATACTAAATTTTTTTCATGTTTACTTCGAGATTGCTGTCCATGCACTGACTATTAACATAGTGAAATCTATGCTAGTGCAATTGTGAGTCAGTTAAGGAATGAGAAACACCACCTTGTTTTACAGTCATCTACAAACTTATATAACCATAGGTCATGAGGGGTGGTTTGGAGGTCAGAAAAGACTGGGCCCAATGTTGACACTGTGGTACACTACTGATAACTTGCAGACATAGCAGCACCTGTGACTCTAGCCACGTGGTAGTTTTTAACTATGTAACATAAGGATTTTTTATATTCAGATGAACAAGTCTGTTACTAATACCTGCATATGGAATAGTGTCAAAGGCCTTGGCCAGGTCTAGATTTGCTATATGTACTGCATAACCACTTCTACTGCATCAGTGACATTTTTGAAGAAATTAAGTGAAGGAGATAAACCTATCTTTGACAAAACTAAATTGATGAAGGTCTATGGTTTATGGATTTTCAATGTCCAGATTTATGAAATCTGAGATAATGTGCTCCATATCTTTACATAAGAGGTCAGTGAGACTTATGAGTCTATAGTCACCAGGGTATGTGGTTAGGGCACTCTTCTGCAATGCCTCTACAATGGCTCTTTTCCATGCTTTGGGGATATAACCAGTAGGAAATTTAGCTTAAAGAGGTTAAGTAAAGTAGGAGTGATAGGCCATGTTGGACATTAATAGTCAAGCATCCGGATAAGATGCTGCTAGCTTCTGAGAGGGCTGAGAGGACTTGTTCCATAGTAATTAAATGGATGGCTGGGACTGTGAAATCTGTAGAAGAGTTATAAATGTGGGTATTGTAGGTTTGTACTACATTTTTCAGCAAGAATATTAGCTATCTCCTTAGAGTCAGACTGGAGACATTTTTGTGGGATACCTCCAAACTTTTCTGGGTGATAGGTTTTAACTTCCTAAGACAAAGAAAGATCTGTAATTATTTTTTAGTGGCTACTATAAGTTCTTATTCAGGTCTGATCTTCCTTATAGTATACTTAAGTTTCTGGATACTTTGTTTAAGTGTGCTTTTACTGTTGTTAAGGGAACCTCTTATTAGCACTAAGTAATTGATTTTGCTTGTTATATGGTTTATTCTTATGTTTATTTCACCATGAATGTTTGCCTTTAAATTTCCCATTATATATGGTGTGCATATGGTATGCTTTATCAATATAACTATTTAAGTGGGAGGGGAAGACAAAGGCATGGTGGCTTTAGCAATGTGGTCTGTTGGAGAAGGATTATATTAGAATTTATTTAGGTCATCAAGTAACTGAAGAGGGTTTCCTTTTGAGGATTCCCTAAACACAGAGGTATTTAAAGGGAGAGAGTACCACCAGTTTTAAAGGAAAATATCACTGACTTATGGCCTCATTTAAAGAAGGGAGATGATACCCACAGAGGTATACAATAAAGGAGCCATACTTTTGAAGATAAAATGAAGGATATTTGGACCCCTAGTAGGATGATTGTACCAGGGAGTTAGCATTTGTAATTTCAAGGATGTATGCTCACCCTTGGTTGTGCAGGTTAGTCAGCTTATTGACAGCTAGCTGAGGTTTCCCGATATAAAGTTACTGGGATAAATGGGAATTTCAGCTAAGGCAATAAGATAGCTATTGTGGTCAGTATGAAACATAGGTGGTGTTCTGTAGTTAGCTATGGAATGGTAATTAATCTTATTTACTGTGATTTGGATATCTAGGAGTTCAATACTGCGATCCCAAGGAATCAGTCATGAGATTTTAGTATCCTTGATAAGTACTGATACTTCCCCACAATGCCCAGTAGGTCTGCTGACATGGTAAGAACTAAATACAGTAATAGAGGGGGTGCTTTCTTTGCTTCAAAACCATGTCTCTGTAACTAAATACACACACACACACACACATACACACACGCAAAATATATATACACACATACATATATGCAGGGGCTTCAAGTCTATCTATTTTTTTTTAATCGTTAAGACTGTTGCACTGACTAGAGACATTTAACGGGTTCTGAATTAGACTTCACTAGATTGGAATGTCCAGCAGATGAGCTCTGCTTAAAAAGGTAGTGTGGGACAGCAAAGGCTTTAACCAAAATGCAAAAGTCCTTTCTTTCATGTTGCTCTATTAAAACATTTGTCAAAAAAGAAACAAGTGTGATATTTTAGCATGTACAATACAAGGATGCAACAAGAAATTGCTGATTTGTACACCTTGCTTTCATACTGCTGTAACCCCAGCACAAATGCCCTGGGCACATACCTTACATGTGTAACTAATACTACCATTGTGAAGTACATAAACTAAACTTGTCAAACTATGACACATTAATTGGATAACTAGAAACAGGAAAGTCTTACAAAATGTTACACTTAGTTTTTGTCATTGATGTTTAACCTGACCCCTTTCTATGTCATTAAAGGAAGTGAAGATGGAATGTTTAATGGCTTTTAGTGATTCAAATGCTACCACCTCAAAATTAATTTGTACACCATGACTTATACGGCTGGCTACAAAAGTGTTGTATGTAGAGAAAAAAAATGCACTGACAATGCTTTCATCGTATAGGTTCTGCAATTTGTTTTATGCGGGAATAGGTCACCATACTGGAGATATCAGAAATGGACTCAAAACTGTAATGCTACAGCAAAATAAATAAATGATTGTTTGAAAATTAGACAAGCACTGCAAAATGGTTCACTGGTTCACTTTCACTGCCCATTCCCACTGAGTTATAATTATTGCGTTATATAATTATTTACCTTCCCAGGTATGGTACTTCAATATGTTAGTGGTAGCCTCTCAGAAATTATATTCCAACGTCCCTTTCTGAAGACTTTTTGGGTGAAACATGTCTTTCTCTGTCTTCCCTGGATAACCTCTGAACTAAAGGTTGTCATGATCGCATCTAACCATACGTTTAGACAATATATGACAAATAAACTTCCGATTACTTTAGAGACATTCCTAAGAATACATATAAAGTGGACTACAACAGAACCTTCTAAAACTACAATAAAGCTTCAAAGCAGCTAAACATTTGTAGAATGGTATTAACATCATCCTTTTTCCTTAGAAAACTTTTTCCTGGAAAACATTTACCCCCTTCATCTTGTCTAAAGCACCTTAGTTTATATATGACTGTGAAGATGAAACACATCTTTCAGTGGGCTCTCCCAGATGTCAGTTACCCTGCTGACTGCAGTTTGGTATCAAGTCTCTTTGAAGTTTTTAACAACAGCATGTGACTTCAATAAGCTGGAGGAATGCTATTACAAATAAAACATATATCTCTAAACTGAAAGTGATCCATCCTGCTTAAATGTCTTCACTTAGCTGCTGATGTTTTCGCAGTCTCTTTCATGATAGTAGAGTACCTTCTCAGTGGAAGAAAACAGTTAAAAACTACCTCTTTATAAAGGTGTCTATGAAAGTCCATATGGTATACTTGTAGTATCATGTATAAAATGTATTAATCCTACAGCTGCCACCCATCTCCTAGATCTGATCTGTCAGTACTGCATGTATTTTGCCTCAAAACAGTTTAGAATGCTGTTAATCACTGCATCCCTGTCCAAAAACCTCAGTGAAGTAACAACATTGGATACATTACCCGAGTCTTCCAGCCTACGTCCTGTCATTTTTAGCCATTACAAATCACATGATGACTCATCACTGAAGCTGGACTATCACTTCCTTTACATGCAGTAAGATGTGCTTCTTATAGGAAGCTTTTTGTAAATGTGCCATTCATAGAACTGTTGTTCATAGGTAGTTAATAGGCTTGCAGTCCTAGGGACCATTGAGTAGCATTGCCCAAATTCCCAGTTACCCTTAAGCAGTGTTGGGTTAAGTGACTTGCTCAAGCAAGGTCACACAGCTGGCAAATGAGGGCTGAGGAGATCAAATCTTGAACTATAGGAACTATAGTGCAGAGCCTTAACTTTCTGCACCAAACTTAAAAATATCCACCAACAGAAATCAAATCATGGTCCAGATGAATAGAAAGCCAACATCTTACTATTTTGCCAAACTAGTAGCATGGAATTCTTTCTTGACTTCCATGGGCTACTTGATCAATAGCTGATTGTCACAGAAGGCAAACTATGATCCATAGGGACTCAGATGGAATGAATGTTTAGGTAATGGTAAGGGTTTTAAATCTGCATCTCAGCCACCAGTTAATGTGAGATGAATGGGGGATACAGGTTTACAAGCCCCACCCACTGCCTCTAAATAATATGTGATGAATAAGGGTATGATTTCTAGATCCAGTACTGCAAGCAAATTAATATGCAAGTGGCAAATGGCCTTAAGGGTTTCACCAAATGTGCACTGGTGCTTTGCAATAGCCATCACCTATCACACCCAGATAATCTATATACTGTACAGCTGAAGATCGGAGTTATAATCTCTGATTCCTCAAGATTTATATCCTCCTTAGACCCAGTACAATATCTTTCAGTGCAATCTAACCAAGAATAGTTCAAACTTGTAGAAAAGTGTTCTGCACACAAACACACACAGAAGCACAGACACAATATGTGGGGAGATTATGACAGGTCTCCAGTGCCAACAATCTCCTCCCCTAATTTATGGTAACTCTGCCACCAGCCAGAATACCCTGGCACAAACAAACATGCAGACTAGTTTATTCTCTTAAAATATTCCTACCTTCAAATATTTGAAGAGTAGCATTCACCTCTAAGCATTATTTATTATTTGATTGGTAAGTACCAAATAGTTAATACCACACTTGTTCAGTGCACAGACATTAACAATTGCAAGCATTTAAAGCTGAATAGTAAAACTCTTTACCTGAAACAAATAAAGAATTTCACTTGAAAAGTAAATATGCAACAGGAATAATCCTGCATGAGAAATGTAAAATTAAAGTTGTGAATAGGCAGATAATATAATGCATCAGCTAGTCTAGACCCTAATTTTAGCTAAAGATGTACTGTGTCCTACAAAGAAATTTAAAATTAAAGTTTTGAAGAGGCAGATAATATAAAGCACCAACTAGTCTAGACCCTTACTAAGTTTAGCTAAAGATACACTGTGTCCTACTGAGAATTGTAACATTAGAGTCCTGAATAGGCAGATATAATAAAGCATCGACCTGTCTAGTCACTAATTATAGCTAAAGATGCACTGTGTCCTATTTGTCAGTAGATTTCAAAATCAGAAAAGAATCTGCAAAGTTCTTTGAGGCATCTGTGGCCCTAAAGCATGCTACAGCAGAAAATTCCAACTCTGTAGCTGCTATTCTGACTGTCTGACTGCCTGCCTTTCTCTCTCTCTCGTTCTATTTATGGAAGTCACAGGCAGGATTTCTCATTGGCTTTAATGCTGACTATTGGAGGATGCAGTCATATTTCTATAGTTACATACTTCCTGGGGTGGTCTCAAATAAGGTAATAGTCTTTGATCTATAGCAGCATCTTCAAGCATCAGATTACAAAAACAGCGGAGATGTAAATTGCACAGTTAATTGTTCACTTACAAACTACAGTACATTCCCAAAGTAACAAATGCACAGTTCATATAGAACCAAATGCTTAATACTACACATTTACTAAAAAGGCAAGTACAGTGCAACTTCTTTTATGTTTTATAAAATTGTTTACATTTCTCTTAATTCAGTACAGCTTTAGTATAACTTAGACCATCTCCCTTTCATTTCCTTTGGAAAGAACAGTTAACTTTTCCCATGTTTTCTGGCTTATTACAACTTTTAGCATGGTAAAACACAAAATAATTCTGAGGTGTACTGAAAAAGTGCTAAGAACAAATTTTTTTTTTTGAGAGAGAGCGAGATAGTGAATGGATGAACTTGGACCTGGCATTGTGGTTTCTTTGTACAGTTTAGTCGAATAGACTGCATGCACTTTTTAATGCACCTTATTCAAATTATTATTTTTATTTTTGTATGTTGTCATAATGACTTCAGACATCCTTTAATTAACATTCAGCAAAAGACCACTTAAGGATTACATGGCTTTGGAGTGTCCATGGCTTTTTTACTTTTTTGATCTTTAGCCAGACTATTTACTCTTCCTAAAAAGGCCAAAACACGTATGCCCACAGCTAGTGGGGTTTGGCTTCATTGGTCTGAATATAACCAGATAGACTTAAAAAGTAAAAATATCACTGACATTCAGAAACCATGTAGCTGAAACACTTGATTTCCTTAAGGAGTCATTTGTATATACCCCCATGGGCCTCCATTATAGGAGGTTTAAGGTATCTCACAGTGAAAAACACTAACTAGGCTGGGTTTTTCTTACAGCTTTTACTGAATGGTTTGTCTGTGAGACCTGTTTACCCTTTGATTTGGATGTCTCTAATATACTGTGATTCACTTGGAATACAAATGAATACACTCAGTATTTCCAGATGCAGACCTCTCTGCATCAAGCACAATTTCCCTTAAGAGCACACAGGGAACACTCTCAGCCTGGGGTCTGGGTTTCTCTCTCTGTCTCTCCCCAGCAAGGCCCCCCACTGGTACAGCTGCAGAGTTAGGGCCTCAGCTGAGTGTCCAAGCCAAGTCCTCCACCACTCTCTCTATGAAACCAGTGCTTTGTGTCCTTAATCCAAGTAGGTGACACACACATTCTTTAAGATTTAATTTTCACACACACACACACACACACACACACACACACACACACACACACACACACACACACACACACACACACACAAACACACACACACCTGGGACAAGCTGGCACAGATTACCCACTCTACCAACTTTGCCCAGACTATAAGGTAGATTCACTGCTGCCAGTCAGTTACTATAAGGCTGTTAAAAGAGTATCTAGTTATACTAAGTGAAGTTAATACATGGTAATGTTGATTAAGCAGCCAGTCTTTCAGGAGTGGCCACAGTTATCACCAAATAAATATATGCAAATACTCTCAAAGCTTAAATATTTCACCAGCCACAATGAAAAGTTTATATACATTTAACAATAAATAATAAAAGAACAAGAAAATATTAAATATCTATTTACAGTAAACACTAGAGTTTCAATCACAGGAAATATTAAAAATGACACAGCTAGAAAGATTGACACACAATTGCAGAAAAACAATACAAACTATTCTCACTACATGTTCCTGACTGATCTAAAGAATACTGTTCCCTGGTCATTTACTGGAGTAAGGCAAGATGAAGTAGGTGAGGGATCCTTCTGTGTCAGGTTCCAAGAAAAAGACTGCATTTGAGACTTCAGTCTCCTCTATTATTAAAACATTATTTCTGTACAGAATGGCATCACATACATCTGGTCATCTGACTTCTGGTTCCCATGCAACCCTCCCATTGCTAGAAGCTGTCAGGATTTATCGCATAGGTGTCAATAATATATACACACACATACTCACACACACACACACACACACACACACACACACACACACACACACACACACACACACACACACACACACACACACACACAGCCTTGCTTAGGTCTGTTGCAGCTTCCGGAAGTCACAAAATAATTTCAAGCAATTAGCTCACCTGACAATGCATGAAACTTCCTCATGCAGACTTTGTCTCTGGCTGCATTCAGAACTGTGAGATAACATCTTTATGGCCTAGACCCAGTTAATTTAAATGTTTTTACTATTTCTCAATGTCAGGTGGATTGAGATTAACCTCTTTTCTTCCAGTACCCTCTGTTACAATATATGCATTTAAACAGTTACAATAATGCATGCACATGTCTTTGCTGCCCAGCATGGCACACTGTTGATTTTGAATACAAGCAGCTTTACAAATACATTTTTCAACACAAGCATCTGTACAAATCAGTTTGATATACAAATGACACATAATTCTTTACAAAATTTCAGCTAGTTGTGGTGACATATGTTACACATCCACTGCCCTACTTCTCCTGGCATAGCTCCCAGTACCTTCTACTGTCACACACACATACACAAAAACACACACACATATACACACATGTAAGTGTGCATGTGCATGCATGCACAATTCACTTATGAAATGTCTTTGGGAAGGAAACCAGAGCACCTGGCAAAAGCCCTCAAGGACATAGGGAGAACATGCATAATCCACACAGAAGACACCCCAGCAGAGAACCGAATTGGAAGACCATGCACTGTGAGAGAGAAGAATGTTAATCTAAGCCTCATCGTGCTGCCCTGCAAATTTATAACACAATTTGAGTGTAGTAAATGTGAATCTACTATGGAGAAAGAAATTTAGGCAACACTGACAGCTAGTTAATTCAAAAACAACTGAGTAGTATTAAAATGTTAAATGAAGGGATATGCATTTGCCTCTCCAGTTACCATAAGCTTATTTCATAGTACTAACCATGCAGGGGTCTCAAACTCAAATAACCCATGGTGCTGTTTGAAGACCACCAAACTCAGGCAAGGGCAACAATCTCCAAGACAAAAAGAAATGAAGGCAGTGTAGTAAAAAAAACAGTAGTGCAGCCATTTCCCTTATTTAGGATTTGAAGGTAACTTGATTAATACTAACTGCCATTGTGGACCATTTTAAGCCTAGTCAGTTGCCCCGTGTGAGAATCAAACCCTGCACCTTGTATCTGTAAGGTAAACTCCTTAACCATTACGCCAGCCTCCCACCCTAAAAGCCATAAATATGTGATCCATATGATTACTCTTTGTCACTCTGTTCTTAAAATAAAATCATGGTTATTACAAATGGACCAAACAATAACAATGTTTCTTAACTCTAATTTATCCTGTATTTTGTGTAGTATAACACAATTAAATATTTTTCAGCATTTTATTTTATTACAACAGAAGAAATTCAAATTTTATTTTTATTTTATTTATTTAACATTTGTTGACCGGGAATGTCCGACTAGGTTCCACAGAGCCTGTTTTCAGCGGAGGCCCAGGGAGAAATGCTCCAGATGCATGTCTTTGGAATGTGGGAGGAAACCGGAGTACCCGGAGGAAACCCACGCGAACACAGGGAGAACATGCAAACTCCACACAGAAGGCACCCCAGCCGAGAATCGAACCAGAGAACCTCTTGCTGTGAGGCAACAACGTTAACCGCTGCACCACTGTGCCGAAATTGCCCTGCATATGAGGTACGAGTTGTATATTTCCTTCAATTTTTAGCAGATAAGAAGCTCAAGTTTATGTCATAAGGATAAGCTGCAGTGATAATAAGAATTCTGTGTCTAAACAGCACTGGGTCTTGAAAGGTGAAATCTCTGAAATATTTTCTTGTTTCATTCCCTAATCGCTTTATTGCTATTGTTATTTCTTTCCATAACAATTTATGGCCTAAAATTTTGATAACCGAGTTTATAAAACCAAAAGTGTAATAGTGACATAAATATGAAGAGATAGAGTTCGATGCTATACAAGATTTATCATGAGAGTTTTTTTGTAATATTTGTTTTAATGTTTGTTTAAACGGTTATTTATTTATTATAAGTTATTGCTCCTTGTGACTTCTTTATTGCCCACTTCTAATGTGTTTGTTTTGTGCTGTATGAGCTGTATCTATTCAGTCCAGGGCCGATGGCTATACTTTAACAAAAGCTTGATGGTCCCAGCTAGTACAGGCAATAAAGTTCCCCAAGAACTGCATCAGCAGTGAAAATTTCACAAGTTAAACCATTGCATCCTTATTCTGTTATTAAAGAGCAGAATATGTAGCGACATGGATTTGCATTCCTTTCCCAACAATATGAGGCCTTTCAACAATAGTAAACCAAGGTTATGTTTTATTTTTCATTTATTCATTAACCAGGTAAATAGATTAACGTAAGATGGACATGACCTAGACCAAAGGCATAATAGACAGTGGCTTCTTTATATAACTAAATGTTTTTGGTCTTATGTGTTTTATTAAAAAAGTCTGAAGCATTATTACTGGACAGTGAGATGCATCAAATTCAAACTTAGTTTTGCCTTTACCATTTTATATACGTGTTTTAAATAAATGTATTAATTAAAAGTTAGAAAAACACAAACCATATGATTCAATGGCTTGTTATCAGGATTAATGAACTGCTCGTGAAGATAATAATCAAATATGTCATGAAAATAATGAAAAAAGGCTGTTAGCAATGCTTTTGGAATTACAACATTATTCCCCCCCAGAAGAATCAATTCTACTATTTTATAAAACTGATCACGCAGATGAAAACTTTGTGACACCTCCACACACACACACACACACACACACACACACACACACACACACACACACACACACACACACACACACACACACACACACACACACACACACACACACACACACACACACACACACACACACACACACACACACACACACACACACACATTCACGATAACTGTTCACCCCTCTTGGCATAATACCTAGTTTACACACACACAGGAAGAACTGGACTTTAGCTGTAAGGCAAGATTCCCAGCCAAGACCTAGAGGCATAAACAAGTACACTAGAGAGAAAGATTTGTGACTAGCTTGAATCTATGAGGAGGAGGTAAGATTTTTAGACCTTCAGGAATGTTATTAGTTACTGAAATTCTGAAGGAAATCATAGGGCCCAATTCCAAAAGACTTGCTCTCAGTTAAGTAATGACTTACTCCGAGAGTAGGCTGAGAGCAGGTCTGTTGGAAGTCTTCCCCCAGTGTAAGCCTGCTTACAAAGAGGCATAGGAGTAAGATGCTTACAAAAAGTCTTTCGGCTTTTCCCGGTTAGGGGTCGCCACAGCAGATCACCGGTCCGCTAATGATTGTCAGTGGATTTTTTACAGTGCCGAGTTGCCAGCCTGGTGCCCAACCTTCAAAGAAGGAACACCCACACACACATGCACCTATTTGCATGTCTTTAACGTTCAGTCAACCATGGGGAGGACAAGCATACTCCACACAGAAGGCACTCCAGCCGAGAATCGAACCGGACAACCTCTTGCTGTGAGGCAACAACACTAACTGCTGTAATGAGACTAAATTTTTCAGAATTGGGGTAGACTTACATTGAGGACAACTCTTTTGCAATCTGGCCCCTAATACTCCCACAGAAATGTTCTTCTCTGATTTACATTTCTCCAATCTCCTCTTTAAAGCATATCCCAAGGACAACTGCACACAGGAATCAAGGCATATAATTTTAACATCTGTATTGTCTTGGTCACTGTAATTTAATGATCTAATTGACTTCAAGACCACCATATGTTTACAAATAAAGGAAAGTTTACTGGTAATGCTGGCAAAGGATGTGGGCTGCTTTTAGTGAAGGCAGCTTTTACAACCCATTTTGGGTAATCAGTCTTACTGAAATATGATTGGAGGGCTGAATAACCTCTATACTAAATAAATGACATAGCATGGGCATTCTAATGGCAAATGTTCTTATTTTCTATCATTTTTATTTAACTGCTGCAGGTCAGAATAATATTTTAGGATGTAACTTACGAGAGACCTAAGGATCACTGTGGAACTTATATCAGAGAGTAAATCACAAACATTTTTACAACTCTGTTTACAACTGACAAAAACAGTTGCTTTTTATTCTGGAAGTGCCAATTCACCACTGGGTCCAAAATGTTATGTTACTCTAAATGGCATGGGAAGCTCACGTGACAACCCAGAGTGTGGGTGTTACACAGAGAACATAAAAGGAGATGACATGTTTGGTCACTTACACGTTTACTGAGTTAAAACTAGTGTACAAATTAAATGCCATTTGCACTCACATTTTATGAATATATATTTAATAAGATGTACTAATATAAAGAAAAAGGGATTTGATAAGATATAGTGAGATAAGACAATAAATAAGCTGTGTTACAGTACAGTACCAGAATTTGTAGCACAGACTCAAAAGATCATTTTATTTTTTTGTTTTATTTTATTTTATTTGTTTACTGGAAAGTTCAACTGGGTAATGCCCATTTTCAGCGGAGGCCCAGGGATAAATGCTCCACTTGCTTACATTGCATTATATTAAGTTCCAGTCAAACACAGAGTAGTTATATTTCTATTTACATATATACACAAACGGTAGTTACATTTCTATTTACATTTATACGCAAACAGTAGTTACAATTATTTATATACATTCTTAGGTTTTACAAAGGTGGAATTTACTAAAGAGAAAACACACATACAACTTAATGGATTGTACAGGCAGCAGTTATATACATATGCTTTTGTCATTTCAGTAAGAGGTTGAGAATATTATGTTTAAGGAGAGTATTTGAATAATATTGTACAGTGAAAAGTTTTTACCCTGTGAGGAGCATGCACAGGACCCGGATTGGTTAAGATGTTGTTTAAGCAGTTGTTTAAAACTACCGAGTTTGTTGAAGAGTTTTATTTGTGTGGGGATACTATGCCAGAGTTTAGCAATGTATTGGGAGTAGTGCGAGTCTCCTGCAACATTATGTAATAAGAATTTGTTACTAGAAAGCAGGTCCCTTGCTGGACAGTAGGGTAGTAATAAGGTTTGCAGTGCAAGGCATTTTTCTGTATGATGGAGTTTGTGTGCTGTAGTTAGTTGTGAATATGTTAGACAGTTGTGATGTTCAAGCCAGTTTAATTGCTTTAAGTTATGACAATATTGAGTCCTATAGGGAAACCGGTGGCAAATTTAACTACCTTATTGTAGCAGGAGGCAAGTTTCTTTCTTTGAGTATTGTTTAAGTTTAGAACTGAAACAAAAACAGTTCACAGACTCCACTGGCAGCAAACTAGGTTAAGGAACAAACCTAGAAGGTTGAATTGTTACATAAAATCCTTTACTTGCTGAAAATAAAAAATCAGGTTAGCGCTTTCGTTTAAACCATATGTTAAACTTCATCAGACAGTTGGTAATTTTGAAATCACTTCCTATATAGACTTCCTGTAACACTGACTGGTGAATCAACTCATGAATATTAATAACATTTAAATACTTCATCTCATGAATATAAAAGACATTCTAAAAAGCACCTGCCTGCCACTCTATTGCTATCAAGCTTATAGTGAACTGTAAATAGAATTCTTAACTTCTTATATATATGCACAGTAAAAGACTACTACTAGAACATTTTTATATAATAACATACTTCTAAAAAGTATATGTTCTATACTCAATAAAAACAAACTATACATAGTTCTGAACGACTTCATGTCTGATTAAAGAAGTATTGCTTAGGTCACAGCAATTGACCTAAGCAATACTTCTTTAATTAGACATGAAGTCGTTCAGAACTATGTATAGTTTGTTTTTATTGAGTACAGAACATAAACTTTTTAGAAGTGTGTTGTTGTTGTCTTTCAGCTTTTCCCAGTTAGGGGTCGCCACAGCAGAACTCCAGTCCGCTAATGATTGGCAGTAGATTTTCACGAACGCCAAGGTGCCAGCTCGACGTTCAACCTTCAATGAAAGCACGCCCATTTACACATGTCTTTCGAATGCCAACCCAACCATGGGGAGGACATGCAGACTCCACACAGAAGGCACTCCCCGCACTCCAGACGAGAATTGAACCGGAGAACCTCTTGCTGTGAGGCAACAATGCTACTGCTGCACCACCGCGAAGTATGTTATTATATAAAAATGTTCTAGTAGTGGTCTTTTACTGTGTGTGTATATATATAGAATTCTATTTACAGTTCACTATTAGCTTGATAGCAATAGAGTGGCAGGCAGGTGCTTTTTAGAATATCTGTTTTATATTCATGAGATGAAGTATTTAAATGTTATTAATATTCATGAGTTGATTCACCAATCAGTATTACAGGAAATCTATATAAGTCTATGACTTATGGGCATCTTATTCAACTTGAGTTTTATCTTTGTCACAAATTAGGATTAAACATGTTAGCAGGATAATGAGTTCATTGTAGAGATGTAATTTGATAGTTATAGGAGGCAAGGATTAAGCCAATTTGTGAGATTTTTGGTTGGTAAACTATAGTGGGCATTATTGGGAGTACTTGTATTGATTGTTTTCCTACTGGAGGAACTGATGGTATTGGTTAGAAGAATATGTGGGTGGTGCTATGGAAGTAAAAATGTAGAGTAAGAGGGGGTGGGATTTGGGGGTAGGGTAAGGGAAGCAGAATAAGCCTTAGTGAGGTTGAATGAAGCAGGTTAAAATCTTGTCAAGAGACAGAGAAAACAATCAGTGATTTAATGTAAACAGCCACAGATCTGTTGAGAGATAAGTAAAAGGAACAATGCAGTTCAAAAGGCCTCTGTGCTAGTAGATGAATGTCTTGGTTTTGTTGTTCTAGGACACAGTTGTAGTAGGTGAGTTAGTCCAATATCACCTTGACCTGACTAATGGTGATAACAGTAAAAAATTGCACTTGACTGTTTGAACAACTGTGTAATGTAAATAGGTTTCTATGGACTTTGAAATGTAAAGGCCAAAACCTACCTCAGCACCCACAGACCAGCAAAACAATGAGAAGTAAGTAAGTCAGAATGTAGTTTAGCTCTGGAAAACTACTGTATGAGAACTCAAAAGTGGTTACACAAGAAGAGAAATAAACTTAAGGAAAGGAGGCAGTGGACTGCTAAAACAATGAATTGAACACAGTTAAAGGAGAAAGTACCAATGGAACTGCTATTGTCTAAGAAAATTATATATTGCATTATATTTGCATGACAACATATGAAGACGATTAGCCTAAACAGTTTGAATTTTAGTGAATTTAACATTCTACCTTTCCCTCCATCCCGATCTGTCCCAGGATTCTGTGTGTACCAGTCACTCTGGTATCCCATTCCAAGTTCCCATCCTTCTTCAAGAAAAAGTATTTTTGCCACTCCAATGAGATGTTGAAGTTTGTGTCCCATTCTTCCCTCTATTCATATTCATATTCATACTGGTCCCTTCTCAGCTCCCAGCATGATGCTGTACACCTCTGTAGTATCCTATGTTCCTGCTGGTCTCTAACGAGAAGAGTCCCAGCTCCTCCCTTCAATCCTGCACAGTTTTATGGTAGCTTTTCTTTTAACTCCTTCCAAAACCTTGATATCCCACTCCTTGTATAGCTTATAGAGCAGCATGCAGCACACAAGGCATGATTTAAACAGGACCAATTAGAGTGTCAGCATTGCCTGTCTCTATTTACTATCTATTTAGTGTCTCTCTTACTAAGAGTAGACCACAACATTCTGTTTGTTGCAGCTGTGGCCCTCTCACTTTGCTGTTGGTGGTCCAAGCTAGATGTGATACAACGCTTTAGGCACTTCTCTTGCTTTGTTGTGCCACCATTTCCACTCACCCATCTGACACCTGACAGTAGGTTTGCAGTGACCTAAGTCTAGTAACCCTCAGCTGCCATCTTTATGCCGTCTTAAACAGTCTTTCCAAATTCTTTCTTAGCCTCATCTCCCATTTCCACCACTGGACCCATGTTTGTGCTATTCATAAAGAGGTTGATTGCTGCCCCTTTTCTTTCAGAGTGGCCTGAAAGAAACCAATTAAAGATACTGGAACCCTGTGGTTCCCAACTCTATTAGTGACTTTCCTTATTCTTGAGAATTAGCCACTCACCACTGTCTCCCAAACAAATTGCAGTTTAGTCCGTTTCATCTCTCTATCCTACCTACAACCTCTGCAGTATTTCTAGCTGCTATCTGTCTGGGATAAAGTCAAAGTCTTCCCTGAAATCCACATCTGATGATACTCAAGTCTGAAATTCTGGTCTAGCTCAGTCATAAAACTGGATGTGCTTTACCTGTTAACTCCTTCTCGGTGTAAACATGCTGGTTGTTGTCACAGAGCTTACCATCCTTTAGGAAAAGTACCAGTCGTTCTATTTCTATAAGGATGTTCACAAGGGCTCTCCTTCCGTATGCCATTGTGCTAGTTTTCCTGTAGTTCCTCAGATGTTTCCTCCCACAGTCCTCATACCATGGAACCAGCCTTGTTATACTTCAAGTTTTCAGGCACTTCTGCCCTGGACAGTGATCTGACGGAATGAAGTAATGTAGAAAAATATTATTACTAATGGCCTAGATTCTGAATTCCACAAATATAAATTGGGGCAAATTATTTGTTTGTTTGTGTTTGCTGACCAGGAATTTTTCAGAAACATGTGAAGTGCCCACTGAAAAATTCCTGGTGAACAAAAACAAACAAATAATTTGCCCCAATACATACATATGTGTGTGTGTGTGTGTGTGTGTGTGTGTGTGTGTGTGTATATATATATATATATATATATAAATGGGCTGCAGGTGTGCAGTGCTTAGTGTTGTCTCCTCACAGCAAGAGGTTCTCCGGTTCTATTCTCAGCTGGAGTGCCTTCTGTGCTGAGTCTGCATGTCCTCCCCGTGGTTGAGTGAACGTTAAAGACATGCAGGTAGGTGTGTGCATATGTGGGTTTTCCATTTTTGAAGGATGGGTGCCAGGCTGGCAACTCGATAAGGTAAAAATCCACTGCCAATCATTAGTGGACTGGTGATCTGCTGTGGTGACCCCTAACCGGGAAAAGCCGAAAGAAGACACTTGTGTGTGTGTGTGTGTGTGTGTGTGTGTGTGCATGTGTATATGTATATATATATATATATATATATATATATATATATATATATATATATACATACAAACACACACACACAATCTTATAATGTTTATAAAATTACTTTAATTTCATGAGTGACAGTTGTGATGAAGATGAAAATTATGCATGATAAAGGCATTGTGACAAATTTTATAGAAAGCCTAGAAATCAGTTGCACAAAATACTTAACATTTGTACAACCTGAACACTAATGGAATCAGTAGAAATAACTGAAGCAAACTGCAGCAAATGCTCTGACTGTGGCAAGCATGTAAAGCAAGGTGTAGTTACATATTTTTCACTTTCCCTCTCTCTGTCATTGTTATCATGGAAGTTAGCAGCTGTTTTGACTCCCTCTTTATTTGACAGCTGATGGAGTACGTGTTTGCTGCACATGCAGATTGCTGTTCAGAAGGCAGTTTGATTCTAAATACCTTTTGTTTACCTATTCTTCAGTATTTCAGTCCTAAGAAGGCACATGTGTAGCACGGCTAATTTCATGACACAACTTCCATTGGAAAGACAATTATTAACACAAAGGTCAGAAACATAACAGCAGCATGGGTATTTATAAAAACGAGACAAAACTAATACAGAGAACAAAGGGGGTAAGCAGTGTGGTGTGCCATAGGGAAAGGGCTGTTTACTTCATAAGGTTCACACCGGTTATTATGTGTATTTCAGACAAAATAAGAACTCAAAATGTTGCTTTATCCTTTGCTTCACTTATAATATAGTTAACAAGATGGTCAACAGTCTTATATTAGATACAGTCCTCATTAGTGAGGTCAAATTTGTCAAAATCACATTTTGTCAGGTTTCCCCTTCATTGAAAATAATGCGCTCCTGAAGGAGATTTATGCTGTGCAAAGGGTGGGTAAGCCTGCAATACTAGGTAAAGGTTCCATGCAAATCTCTAGGAAATAACATTTTGCAGAGGGCAAACTCAAAAAAAATGTGATTTGGATAAATTTGCCTACAAAATTTAGGTCATGTTTTCATATAATGTAATATTACATTGTTAATAAATACACAGAAACAGACCTATCACATTTGAACTTAACATACTGTTAGAGGAATACAATAGTGTTCTCATGTCAAATGCCTGCATATATGCCTTTGGTGTACATAAATTATACATAAATTATAGTTTATATTTTACCTTCCCTTTTTTAATTGACAAAAGAGGAAAATATGCATTAGCAGTAAGTTCCTTAATTAACAGTGTATGTTTCCTTACACTTTTACCACATACTCATATTAACTAACTGGGATAGTCATTTTGAATTAGTGTCCTTAAACTTAAGGTATTATCCTTCTAAAGTACATGAGTATTGTGAACTTTCACTCCTCAAAGAGTAATAGCACAGATATCTTGTTAGGAATGGGCAATATAATGGTTTACCTTTAAGATCTCTGATTCACAGGTCTGGGGTTCAGTCCTGATCTCTGATCACTACCTTAAGATCTCCGAGTCACAGGTCTGGGGTCCAGTCCTGATCTCTGATCACTGCCTGAGTCTGTATGTGATTATTCCAATTTCTTCCCATCTTCCAAAACATGCTGGCTGTTTGTTTACACTTAATTATGTATCTCTACATTGTTTTACCGTTTGCCTCAATGTCATGTGACTGAAGGACAAACTTACTTATCTGGCTAATAAGCAAACAAACACATTGTACTGCTTCATGTTACCCTCAATATTTATTTGTTTATTTTTATTTATTTATTTCCAGTTTGATGACCGGGGAGATCCACTGGGCTCAAAGAGCCCATTTTCAGTGGAGGCCCGGGGAGAAAAGCTCCACAATACAAAGTACAAGCTACATAATGCAAAGTAGAATACATGGGTGCAAAGGTACCAGTTAAAAAACTTGTAACTAAGAATAGCAAAACTAAGCAAAGTTAAACTGCAACATGAAGTAAAATATAATACATATTTACATGTTTACTGGTTGAGAAACAGTAGCACAGAGTTAAATTTGTACAGAGGTTTGAAGCATCTGAGAATGGTATGCAAGTAACATTAAAATAGGGTTAATCCTTAGTGTGTAAGGAAGAATGAACCTTATATGTAATGAATGTATTTATGTATTAAGCAGGTTAGGTAGGTACAGTGCAATTGCACTTCCATTTATAGGAGAGGTAAGAATGGAGCTGGGTTTTGAAGAGTTCAAAGTTTTCAGAGATTCTATGAGATGGAGAGAGAGAGTCCCATTTGTGTCATTTTAAGAGTAATTTCAAAGACATCTGAATTTTTAATTAAGCAGGTACTCCCACCAACAAACATTTAGGCTTAGAAATGATCCTTCTCGGGTGCTTATAAAAAGTTATATATTTTTTTTGGTCCCATTGGATTTGAAGCAGTGACCTGGATACGTCCTCTTGTAACTGCTGTGGCACTAGCTTGCCGGTGGTCCATGGTGTGGAATGAACGTAATTGTACATTACGCTTTGGTCTAAGATTGTGCCTTTGATCTAAGATCACTATTTCATGTCATGCAAAACTGGTCACATTTCTCTCTGGAAATGCTTGCAGTAATCCAGCCTTTATCATTCGAGGGCCTGGTCATATATCTTACTTGAAATCTGTTTTTTATGTTTTATTTTGCAGCCAGCAGTTGAATAGAAACCATTGGCACATCCATGATATTACCTTATCAGGTGATTCTTCCAATCTCAGCAGCATAGCAGCTGTGTCAGCATCCTCTGGAGAGCACTTTACAGAAAGTATGTATGTCCTTCTATGCCCATCAGACTTACTCCATGTCCAATGTCAACAATGTAACTTAGAGATTGAAGTTTTGAAATTATATGGTCTAATTGTTCTCTCTCAGTTTTGTAGTCTTTGGTCAATATCTGCTGACATTATAGGACATTTCTGAATACCTTTTAACTTACGTGCTGAAATTGTGTTGTGAATTCTTCTGAGCATATCAGGCTTAATTAATACTGATTGTGTATGTATGCTATTGTAATAGATAAAATAGTATTTCCTATCTGCTGTTGCAGGGTCTTACCATCAGGGCTCACAGAAAATCTACACCACACACACACACACACACACACACACACACACACACACACACACACACACACACACACACACACACACACACACACATACACATATATATATATATATATATATATATATATATATATATATATATATATATATATATATATCTATGATTACATAATGATTGGTTGTCATGTTACTTGGCTGCCACATAAAACTGCAACCCAAATATTTTGACCAATCATTACATCACTAATACAACACATCAACACAAAATTTTACTTTTCCAATGCTCTATCCAAAACCCAAACACATTCAGCTTGAATTTGCCTGAATAGTGATAGTGTTATGGGAATTTTTTTATTTAGATGTAGGTTAGGGTTTAAGACAAGGGCAGGGTTAGGATTAGCATGCATTAATGAGGTGGGCAGGGGGGACTGTTTTTTTGTTTAATTTTTGTAATCATAAATGTGACCTATTGGCTTACGTTTGTGATTACTTTTTTGTAACGATTTTAGAGATGATTAATAACAATCCTAGGTGAGTTTGTTTGATGTTTAATGTTTCGATCAAACTCACCATATATATTCCAATATGTGTGGAGTCTGCATGTCCTCCCCGCGGTCGAGTGGTGTTTGAAAGACATACGTAGGGTGTGCCTTTGTTGAAGGATGGGCATTGAGCTGGCACATCGGCACCGTAAAAATCTACTGCCAATCATTAGCGGACTGGAGTTCCACTGTGGCGACCCCTAACCGGGAAAAGCCAAAAGAAAAAAGAAGATGGAAGCCATTCTTTGACTATCAAGGAATATGAGGCAGTTAGTAGAGAATATGTTCTGTCTCCTGGATAATGAGCATTTAACATTAAAATAAATAAAAAAAACATCTGAATCTCCATTTCATCTGTGTAATAGATCAACTTTTAAGTTAAATCTCTTATAGGATTTATTTGGTTTGAAAGGCATTTCTGGTGAGCACTGCAGTTATTTTATTGATATTATGTGTTTAAATGTTCAGTGTTGTATGCTGCACTGATTTTTTGAATATTTTACATTGGCAACTGATTGCTGCAAATAGTTTTTTTTATTATTTATATAATTAGACTCAGGGCTTGTTCTCCAATGAAATTGTTCTTTAAAAAAATGTGTAAATTAATATAATCTAATTTTTTAATGTGATTATGTAGAAATCTTTATCAAGAAATAATATCTGATTTGTTTAATCTACTTTTTAAATTTAAGAAATTTAAATTTAAACCCCAAATGAAGGTCTGTTTATTCTGTAAAGGTAATTGTCCCAATTTAATAGCTTTATCAGGTCTGCATGATTATGATTGCCTAGGAAAAACAGATTCTATGATACTTAGGAAAGTTGTCAGAAAACTTCTAACTCATACCTCAAACACTTGCAATGTTGTCTCTCAACTGTATTTTTCTCCCTTATTTTCCTTTGGTGTACATCCTAACTACAGAATTAAAGCCACAGTATGTATACTAAAAGTATTACATCAAATACCTTTAATTGGATGACAAGTAATACAACAAACATACTTCACTTTGTTTGCAATTAGATTTTTTGCTAACTCATGTGTACCCTTTTAATTTCATTCATGTGTTCAAAACTATGATTCCTGGTGCACATCTATTGGGCGGACTTTTGCCCCTTAAAGCTGAATTTTATATAATGGCTTATTTGGTGCATGGCAAATTACAGCTATGATGATACTGGTTAGTAATTGAGCAAAGCTTGTTTGCAATTCTGATTTGCTTGAAGTTTAGTAAAATTAATGTATAACATACATGAAATGTGTATCATGCAATCATATAATAGTAATTGTAAAGTCAATTCCCAGTTTGTTTTAAAGAGCCATTTTTGTTTTATTTTTCATAATACACCTATATAGTGAACAGCTTACAGGGTTGCCCTTTAATCAAGTTACTTAAGCAAACAGGCTGCATTTGCATTTTCCTAGTTATATTTAACTGGATTTATATGGCTCTTCTTTTTTCTAACATAAATAACAGCAACATAATAATTATGTGCAACAACTTAAGGTGAGAAACCATATACAATTTAAATGCACCATCTTATGTAAAACAAAAGCTGTCTATGTGTTTAGAAATGGCAATTAAAAATATGAGCTGCTAAGCACTGTGACAGGTACAAGTAGCACACCTGCCTTTGGTGAAGAAAGCTGTGGGTTCTATTCCCTCACCATGCAGTTGGATTGCTGGCACTGCAGTGCAGGATAAGCGAGGTACTACACTCCTGAATTTGTTATCCTTCAGTTGAGACATAAAGTGAAATTATATCTGCTTCATATTGTTGTAGCTCAGGCAGATGCAAAAGATCCCATGGCACATCCTAAAAAGAGTAGGGGTGCTTTATTAACATTTATATTCATTTTATATCATATAAAAATTTTAAATCAATTATTTGCACACTCATTTTTTTTCATTCATACTTAAAATTATTTACAAGTTATCAACAAAAAGTAACTAAATGGGTCTATTTTTAATGTCATGTGTTTACCCTGAAATGAGGCCACTGGCCTAGTGAGACTAATCTGGTCAACAAACAATAAGTAAAATACAATAAATAAACAGACATCATCCTGTAATCCTGTTTTAGATTGGATCAGTCTCAATTTGTTGTCATCTAACACTAAGAAAGTCAATAAACAAACATTGCTCCTAAGTCACATCTGAAAAAGGACACTTCTGCCTAGTGGATTTATACATACAGATAGATAGATAGATAGATAGATAGATAGATAGATAGATAGATAGATAGATATAAATATATACACACTAGGATATTGCTTCTTAATATTCAGTTATCACCCTGCCACTGCCAATGACTGCAGTTGTTTAAGGCGTAGTTAAGACAGAAGCAAAACATTGCTCAGATTACTAACTAACACAGTACATTGATCTGAATGGCTTTTTACATTTTGCAACTACAAATGCCTGCTGCAGCTTTTTTGCAGTAAACAGCTCATGTAGAATAATTGCCCTAATTATCATAATTATGCACAGGGCACTACGTGAATAAAGAAATGTTTTATGTGTAAACATTTCTATAATTCATAACAGGCAGCTGCACAAATGCCTTTAGCACAGGCCTAGCATACAGCAGATGGAAACAAAACTGTAGTATTAACGGTCATATTACCAGTATGTGGCATTCTGCCAAAAGAAATCCTATTCTCTGTGTGTGACGCATTTCAAAAATGAAACCGTTAAAATCTAGCAGAGAAGAAAAGCTTTGTTCACTGGAAAACATGCTTTCTTAAATTTTAACTCTTAAAAATATTAAAAGAATAATAAAGTACTTTGCAGTCTTTGTTCTAAAACTAGCAGACAGCTGTGAATTAAAACTACAGTTTTATGCTCTCTTTATGCATTCAGAATCTGCATAAAATTATCATGTTTGTATAATCCCTTTCAAAAGCAGCCTCCTTAGCTTTCAAAAAGGAACACAGAAAATAAAAATAAAGGTCACGTCACAGTAACTAAAAATAGCCCACAATTTTATTTGCCATAGTATTACAAAACTTACAATTCCATGAGAAAATTGTGAAACATCAGGCTAAACCAGGAGCCTCTGATTATAAAGAACATTTGAATATCACTTTATCCATGAGGAAGAGAATTGCTTCACTTACCACAAGAACAAAAAAATCAAAAAAGTATTCTGAAGACTATAAACGAACAGTGAGCTATTGCTAGAAGTGTCATCTCCGTTGTGTCGTTCTGACACATTACTTGGCCCATTAGTGGTTAAATTACTGTCAGTTAAGCTAAAGTTTACAATTAAAATCAAAATGGCTGCTAATGTATGTATCAAGGATCATGGTGGCAGATAACCAGAAGTGTTACCATTCAGCAAAATCTCATGTAAAATACATTAAACTGTTGTGTATTTGCTCTTTCCTCTGCAGCTTGTTCCAGAGAAACATTAAAGGGTAACAGTCTTTGTTTACAACTTTATAGAACACTACTAGTCTCGTTTAATGACACCACATTCTACACCATGTACCAACAATTTAAAAGTAAATGTGGTTCAACCTCCTGATGCCTGATAGTTCCTAACTCATTTGGTTGAAAATGCAAATGCATTTGGTGGGTGAAATGTATATGGGAGGGGGAGGGGTCACATTGTACAGCTCCTATGCTGAGGCACATCCCCTGGAACTCCCTCTCCATTATAACTAAATCACATCCTGGCTGTAGGCCTCACTGATTCCAGTACACTTAGATAGTTCTACTGACCACTGCTCCACGCCATAGATTTTGTATAGTCCGATGTTGAGACACATGAGATAATTGATGCTATTGTTTCTCTGCATTAGTTGCTGTTATTGTTATTGCTTTACTGTATGTGAATTTATCTGCTGCTGTTGTGACAATCAAGCAGGATTGCTAAGCCATTCTCTCTTCTTGTGTACCAAGTGTGTTGCAGCAACTGAGCCACATTGTTGATTCTACTATACTTTCTAAGCTTGTGGTATCTTGTTGTGGTTATGCATCTATTGTACTGTACTCTATAATACTGGTTAAACATCTGATACTTGACTTGTAACTTCACTGAAGTACCAAGATAAAAAGCATAAAAATATATTATCTTAATGGAACTGTTATGGGGTGCTTCTGTACATACTAGAAAATGGGAGAAATGCCTTTACAGTCTCCATCACTATCTTTCGCCAGCCTGCTAAGACTAGACACCATGAAGCTATGTAACAACTGTATCATGCTTACTGACAATTTGTTCCTACCACCATCAGAATCTACATGACAGAGGTGGAAGCACTTCCTTTCTCTGGAGACCAGACTCTCATCCATATATATTTGCCGGTATCCACCAAGTTGTTAGTAATGAGACCCACGTCAGACAGCCATGCCCCAAACAGACTGCCTAAACCATGATGGCTTCTGAGATCTAGGATCAGCAGACAAGCTTCCACAATGGCCTCTGAGATGTAGGATCGACAGACAAGCTCCCACAATGGCCTCTGAGATGTAGGATCAGCATTCAAGCTCCCACAATGGCCTCTGAGATGTATGATTGGCTGACAAGCTCCCACAATGGCCTCTGAGATGTAGGATCAGCAGACAAGCTCCCACAATGGCCTCTGAGATGTAGGATTGGCAGACAAGCTCCCACAATGGCCACTGAGATGTAGGATCGGCAGACAAGCTCCCACAATGGCCTCTGAGATGTAGGATCAGCAGACAAGCTCCCACAATGGCCTCTGAGATGTAGGATCAGCAGACAAGTTCCCACAAAGGTCTCTGAGATGTAGGATCGGCAGACAAGCTCCCACAATGGCCTCTGAGATGTAGGATCAGCAGACAAGCTCCCACAAAGGTCTCTGAGATGTAGGATCAGCAGACAAGCTCCCACAATGGTCTCTGAGATGTAGGATCAGCAGACAAGCTCCCACAATGGCCACTGAGATGTAGGATTGGCTGACAAGCTCCTACAATGGTCTCTGAGATGTAGGATCAGCAGACAAGCTCCCACAATGGCCTCTGAGATGTAGGATCAGCAGACAAGCTCCCACAATGGTCTCTGAGATGTAGGAACAGCAGACAAGCTCCCACAATGGCCTCTGAGATGTAGGATCGGCAGACAAGCTCCCACAATGGCCTGTGAGATGTAGGATCAGCAGAGAAGCTCCCACAATGGCCTCTGCGATGTAGGATGAGCAGACAAGCTCTCACCAAGGTCTCTGAGATGTAGGATTGGCAGACAAGCTCCCACAATGGTCTCTGAGATGTAGGATCAGCAGACAAGCTCCCACAATGGCCTCTGAGATGTAGGATCGACAGACAAGCTCCCACAATGGCCTCTGAGAAGTAGGATCAGCAGGCAAGCTCCTGAATGATGCACTTACAAGTAAACTGCACTTACAGAACAAAAAGGGGTCACTCATCTGACAGGCCAAAGTCCGTAAGACAACTTGGCCAAGCCAATGCACTTGGTAATGTCCGAGTCATTAGTGACTCCATAGTGTCTCAGACAAGCACACACACACACACACACACACACACACACACACACACACACACACACACACGTGACCACCCACCAATCCCACCAAAGAATCAGTTACAGTGAGCTGTCATAATAACATTCAAGTCAATTCACCAAAGGTACACATGTGACATGACCACTGTGCACGTGGGAGTGAATAACTGGAGACACATATTCTTGCATCATATGAAGACAGATATAATGGAGCTTTCCTGATGTCCAAAGCTGGTATGGGACTAGGCTTGATAGGATCCTACTTTCACCAAAAATGTTTGCCTCAGAGCAAAAAAGAGAAAATTGACTTCAACAACTGAAATAGTTATCATAGTTATTCTAAGGCGGACCAATATGTAGCAGCTTGGGAAGAGGTGACTGGTAGTCCTACCTGTTTTGTCAGAGGTATTCTGTACCTCACTCCTCAAAGCTTTTTTATAGCAGCTAAACCTATTTCCACCCCCCCCCCCCACAGTGCTGTTATCTCCTCCATCTTCCTACATAGTCAAACAAAATCAAGACTGAATAACAGTAGCACTGGTCAATGGTAGAAGGCTAAAATAAGAAATTGCACTCCCTAAAAAGATTCCTGACCCTAAAAAAATATCAGTATTTACATTGTTACTGAAACATGGATGCAGTGAAATAATATCTTTTTCATATCAGGTTTTAGCACTTACCACCTGTTCAGACCCACCCTTATGAAAGACTGTGTTGTAGGTGGTGGTGTGTCTATATTCCTAAGAACTCCAGTCACAGCAAGACATATATGCAAGGCAATGACCTTGAGCTCCTCCACATCCTCCTTATTTAATTTATTTATTTGTATTTGTTTTCCGGGGTAGGGCACTGATCACCATGGACCTTATTCAGACTAGCCTGGGAGTGGTGTCTGGTTAACAGACCTGCTCAGAGTCACATAGTTAGGAGATTTAACATCTCCTTAATCATCTAAGCCAACATACAAGAGCCCTTACTATATTAGTTTAGAACCCCCTCTATGTCAGCTATAACCCATGAGGCCTACCTAAACCAACTACTGTCCCTAAGCACGTTCCTTCTAGAATAGTTTAACTATTCATTCATAAAAGTGGGAACCTACTTCTCTAAGGTGAATGCAAACTCCTTTGAAAAATTAGTTCACTTCACAAATAGGAGTTTAAAAATATTGGATCTGCCCCTTACGTATAGTGACCCCACTATGCTATATGTCTGTAGTTGCCCCCACAACTGGTCAGATCTGACAACAGCTCAGTGATGTTCACCATGAAGATGAAACCAAATCAGCTGTCAAACCCTACTGTCTTTAGGGGTTACTCAGAGGCAAATCTGCTGCAACTCGCTGATGATCTGGTGCATTTGAAGAACTGCCCCTACCCTCAGTGACCCAGCAGCAAATAAACCTGCTTTCATGGGCAGTTTATAATCATACCGCAGTACTTACATTGAAGCATTGGCCCTCATCTGACACAAATACATTGGCAAGTTTAGGAGCAAACCCCCTAGGGTGGAACTCTTGCATAAACAAACTACATAACAACAGGAAGAAATTTATTGTCCTAATCAATAAATTGAATAACTCAAGCTCCAAAAGTGAACTCAATTGTCTAAACAAGAAACTTAGTAGCAAATTTAAATTCTCTAAATATAACTATGAATATCATCATTTCTGTAGACAGCCGCAAAAACTTTCTCAACTATGTTAGAAATCTTAGTATAATACTCAACACATAATAATAACATATACTCAGTCCCTGAGAATATAGCCAACATATTAGCAAATATATTTAGTTCATTCTTCACTCCCTTTCTTTCTCAAGCTTTTTTCCCTTATACCATCATGTCTGCATCCTCCCAGATTACCTTGGAGCACTCTCCAAGGCCATAAACACTCGTTCCATGTAACCAGACACTGTACATTGCTACTTACTTGGCAGTTGCAGCATTACCAACTATTAAACCTGTTCATCTTCAGTCTGTCACGTGGCTTTGTGCCAAAAGTGTAGAGAACAGCTGTGGTCATCCCACCACACAAGGATGGTCCTACCACTGATCTTAGCAATTACATTCCAGTAAGCCTAACCAGCCTTACTTCTATGGCAGTGGATCAAATCATTATGTACCTTACAATCAATGACACTGGCAGCCTGCAGTCTCTGGAACAAAACCATTTTGGGTATGTAAAATGTATATCTTGTCTCCTAAACTTAGTATTCATTTTCAAAAGAGGCACCAAGGCATTAAATGAAGGCAAATCAGTACATAACACTTACATTGACCTGGCAAAGGCTTCGACACCATCCTACATTCTAGCATTATTGATAAACTAAATGTAAACTGCTATGCATTCTCCTGGAGAGCAAACTAGCTCTCTAATAGAACTCAGTCATTCAGTATAGGGGACATGGGCTCATATAGAAGGCTATTTACTTATGGGGTCCCTAAAGGATTGCTTCTGGGGTTGCTTCTGTTCAGTATTTACTTATCTAAGGTCAAACTAGACATCATGAGTATATGGCTGACCAAATCTGTAGATAATTACAAATCAGAGCTACCATCAGCTCTCCAGTGGACTCCTTAATCGTCAAAGAGGACCTAATATAATAAAACAAACATGGCACAACCACGGAATAAAGCTGAATGGCAAAAAATACACCTACACCATCGACACCGCCCCCCCCCCCCCCCCCAAAATTGGCACATTAGGAACCTGAGCATTTTGGTAAACAATGAACACTGTTTTGACCACCATGTATCTAAAGTTGTTAGGAAGTCATTCCGCTTACCCCACTTGTTCACCAGGGGGATCTCTTCCATACTAAAAGAAGTGTTTATCCCTCTGCACTCCTTCCTTATTAGATCAATAATAGAATATACTGCCCCCTTTTGGTATGTATATGTCCAGACATATGACACAACTTGAAAAACTCCATAATTTCTTCACTAAGAAAAGGGCATGGCTTAGATTTTCCATGTAAAGCATCTTAAAGTACTGTCTCTCTTTTCTGTTTCACAGAGGCTTTTAAAAGGGAGATCTCTGTCTTGCCTACAAGGTCTACAAAACCTCAAAAAATGCAGCCTAGCTGACCTCCACCTCCTAAAAATTTATAAAAATAATATAAAAACACCATGAATACCTACATTAAAGAACTAAACCTCCAACACAACATAAATGGAACCTGATGGCAGGATCGATACCTCCCGCAAAGAATTCATCTCCTCTGGGTCAGATTGACAGATTTCCCATTTATATTAAGTAAAGTAATACCGCAACCACTTCAAAGACAACCAAGTAGATGAAAAGTCATAAATATATCCCAGGTCTGGTCCCTCTACTGTTTATAGAAAGGGGCATAAGAAGTGAAAATCACTCATAGTAAGGGGTAAGGGGTTTTTAGTGACTAGGCAAGAAATGATTTGTCTGATCAACAGCTTAATATAGACCTATGAACCTATGAGGCTATAAAGCAAGAGTTAGTTATCAGTTAAATTTGTCAAAAGTTCCACTTATCCCTGTGGAAATGAACTTTAGTCCATCAAGTAGTGATAACATCATTAAATATTTTACTTTAAAAATGTTTTAATCACTTTTATTATCTCACTTTCCAAACTGGTGAAATAATTATATGCATATATGTTAACTGTTTGCTTCATGAATTAAGGTGAAGTCTGAGTAGTCCGGGATGAGGACAGAAAAGAACATGAATTGTGTAATTTTGGTTATGTATCATTCAGTAAGCAAGTAAAATTTGAATATTTGCATTAGAAAGCATTTTGTTGTCCCTAACAGCATCACCATCTAGCCTTCTGCAACCTCCATTTGGGGGCCACCCCCCATCGCTAAGTATATATAACAACTCTGAAATCACAGTACACTGGAGAAAGAGCAAAAAACAGCCCCCCGACCCATACTGCGATATTGCAGAACATGCCCCCTGCTTTTTTAGTGTTTCTAAAAGGCCAGTACTGCGTTGCGTTGATGCTCTGTGTTTTGATTTTTTTGGTTGCTCTTTCAGGATTTAGTATTAGTGCATTTGATTTTATGAATGCATCCCAAGAAAGGCACAGTCTTTCAACAATAAAGCAAATTATATAGTCATCTTTTGGTATGACATTCTGATTTTATTTTCTAACACTTTGCCATAAATATGCAAACAATATATTGGTGTGCAGAAATATGTGAATTTGTACTTCATGGTCCTGTTATAAGGTCTTACAATATATACATGTTTGTAGTGCAAATGTATACACACAAACACATGCACGCATGCGCACACACACACACACACACACACACACACACACACACACACACACACACACACACACACACACACACATATATATACATACACACACACACACACACACACACACACACACACATATATATATATATATATATATATATATATATATATATATATATATATATATATACATACACACACACACACACACACACACACACATATATATATATATATTTCCTTTTATCATTTTTCCTTTCTTTTCTTTATCTTAACAGAAAAACCAAAATACATCAAACTCCCTTCTGAGCATGGAAAATCTCCCACTTCCTATCTGCAAAAGGCAGACTAAGCCATAGGGAAAAGCATATTTATGCCTTGTCTTGAATATGCTGTCCTTTTAATAGTATCAGACTCAAAGAAAAATCTATCATCAATACAATCAACATGAAATAAAATATGCTATTTTATTTCCGTCACACCAAGATCTGAACACTTCTGCTCAGACCATAAAATTCTAGCTGGTTACTAGTCCAAAACAGGTCTCAGCTGCTCTTAAGTTCTGTCATATCTGAGTTGTTAAACTCTCTAATATCTGTTTGGCAGATTCACTATCAGATAGAGAACATATGACCTCAGATCTCAGCCTGACCATTCTCCCTTTCTTAACAACCCCCCCCCCCTTCAAACAAAAAATGCAGCAACCACAGTCTCGCCATTTTAGTCCACACTCTCCAGCAACTGATGCTTTTTCTATGAGAGATTCCTCTGAGCACCAGCAATTCTGGAAAAATCTCAAGGAATACCACACAAAGCTAGCTCAATCTCACTGCTGTATATGAATCCCAGCAAACAACAACTGTCACGCACACCTCGCAACTCTACAGATTTTTGCAGAATGTCCAGATTTTTGCCTCATATTTTGGTCCAGTTTTAAAAAAAACTGTGGTTTTCTAGCGAATTAGTGGCAAATCATTAAAGATAGAAAATAATGACAGACATTTGAGTTTCTGACTTCAGAAAATTCATGCTAATGCAAAACCTGTTACTCTATCAGCTTTCTAAGTTTGTAAGAATTGTCCCTATTTGGGGCCTTTGTCCCACATTCATTTATGGCTTTGTCCAGATTTCTTGCTCTAAGAGGTTGAGAGGTGTGCTGTCACAGCTACTGTACATGCTCTGTATCTCTCTTTGAAGCACCTTCATCTGTTTCTCTTTCTGTCACTTGTCTCCCTCAATAAACCACCTCCCCTACCTCAAATCATTTTATTACACAACCCACTGCCTGTTTTGAGAAGAGACTGTTAAACTTCCTAACAATGAATCAGACCAGCAGCATCTTTAATTATATAATTATGTCTATCTTGTCAATGCTAACCTCTCACTCATTTCTCTTACCATCCATTATTTCTAACCCATGCCTACATTTATTGCTACTGTGGCCACTCTAACTTTTACTCCTCTCTTTACAAAACCTCTAAATAGTTCACTTATTTCTTTATAACTTCTGTTTCTCAATGTCCGACTCTACTACACCTAACCCTACTCTACAACTCCATCAGTCATCCAAGCTACTACTAACATAATAATTCTGTTTCACTAAAAATTACATTCGTTTATAACCTCTGAATGTTACTTAAAATATTCATCTACCATTGTGTCAAGAAACTGTCATTCAATACTGTTTAAAATCCAGTGTTTTGTTTGTTGTTATCACCTTAAAGTGTAACATTGTCCTTTGCACTGCACAATATTTGTTTGTTAGTGCTTGATATGCAGTTAAATTTTTAATGTCAATGTATTTATGTTTTTGCACCCTTTCTGGGCCTCAAGTAGATCAACTTGTAACAGAACCGTGCCACAGTTTGCAAAGTAAATAAATGAATGAATAAATGAATAAACAAACAAATGAGCAAATAGATGAAACAGAATGCATTATTATATTATTTATATCTATAGTTTGTTGACCAGGGTGACATATTGATCCAAGATTATCTATTTATTTTTTATCACAGGTACAACATTGATCTAAATAATCCTGTTTTGGGTGCAGCCCAAGTTTACAAGAGTTTAAACAAACAAACATTAACCAAAAAAAATTGATACATACAGTAAATCATAAACAATGCAGTTCTGATAAGCAATTTCACACTAAAATCACTGTTAATTATTTACATTATGCACACGTGTTGCTTACAGGACATAGCACGAATAATAGTAATGAATGAAAATCAAAGAAGTCTTGAGTGGGTTAAGTAAGATTAACATGAGAAGGAAGGGCTATGCAATGAAAAAGAAAAAAAGAAAAGTCAAAAACAGAAATATTAAATAGGAATGTAAAGGAAGCGTTGCTGTGTGCTTCTATCATTCTCTAATGTCTAGAGGAAATAGTTCTGCGACTTTGTTTTCTTCATAGGTTCATAGGTAGGTACTAGGCTATTGGCCCAAGGGCCTAAGTAAGCCTAGCCAGCAAGGTTCCCTGGCTTATGCCACCCAAGAAAGTTATTTTCCTGTGCCCCTGTCGAGCAGATCCACAGAAGTGATCCCCGGGGTGTATTTCCTATTTCCCATCCACTCATCAAGATTTTTCCTGAAGAGTCCTAATGAGGAACTTTGCTTGACATAGAGGGGTAGCTTGTTCCAGAGTATGGGAAGTCTCTGGGATAGGAATCTATTCCTCCAGCATGTCCTGTTTATTGTGGTGACAAGGTTTAGGTCCCTAGAGCATGTCCAATAGCTCTGGGTTTGACATAGCTTTATATGTTAGGCAGAGATCACCTCGGACTAGGCGATATGCTACGTAGTAAAGCTGGAGTTTTTTTGAGACGTTTAGTGTAGGGCATCTGTTTGAGGCCAGTAATCCTCTTTGTGAGGTACTTCTGTGGCCTTTCCAGCTGCTGCAGATGTCTTGTGACGTACATTCCAAAAGGGACGTTGTACTCTATAATGGGTCTAATGAGTGTCGGGTAGAGGAGAACAATGACCTCTTTTTTCCTGGATGAGAACCCTTTTGTGATGAGATGTGCCACATAGAAGGATTTCCTGACTACTGTGACAATGTGATTATCAAAGGAGAGACTACTGTCCACCTGGGTCCCAAGGTCTCTTATCACACATTTGGCATTAAGTAGACTGCCGCCTATGTGATAGTTCATGGGTACAGAGTTTTTACCAAAGGGGATGACAATGCACTTTTTGGCATTGAGCTTGAGGCCATGCCTCTGACACCAGGCATCTGTCTCAGTGAGGCCCTTCTGTAGGATGTCCACATCATTTGGGGACTCTACTATAGCTCCTAATTTGCAGTCATCTGTGAACTTCATTAGCCAAAGGCCTTCTGTGTTAGCCTGTACTTCAGAGAAGTAGCTACCAAACAGGAGAGGTCCAGGACTGAACCCTGTGGTACTCCACTTGTCACTGGTTTGAAGTCAGATTTGGAGTCTGCAACTTTTACAGTGTGGGTTCTGTCAGTGAGCCAGTTGGCAACCCATCTTGTGATGTAAGGATTTATGCCTAGTTTAGTGAGTGAGTTTATCTATAATTCCAGAATGGGGGATGATGTCGAAAGCCTTGGCAAGGTCAAGATAGGCTGTGTGAACTACCTTACCCTCGTCTACAGCTTTAGTAACTGCCTCAAAGAAGTCGATCAGGTTCAGCTAGCATGATTTGCCTTTCACAAACCCAAACTGGGTGGGGTATAGAGTTTGGAGGTTACCAATGTCCTTGTTTATGAGTTCCATGATGATATGTTCCATGGCCTTAGAGATCAGGCTTGTCAGGCTAATAGGGCGATAGTTCCCAGGATCAGTGGTGGCTCCCCCTTTGTGGAGTGGGATAACTGCTGCTGTGCTCCATTCAGTGGGCACAAAGTCTGATGTGAGGCTATGATTGAACATGATGCTTACGTGGGGAGCCAGTTCGTTCTGAAGTTCATGTAAAACGCAGCCTGGGATGTTGTCTGGTCCCATGGATGCTGTGTTTTTTGCTTTAGAGGAGTGCAGCTTTTACCTGCGTAGTTGTGATTACAGGGACTCTGCATTCTTCCTGTATAGATATGGGCCCTTTAGGGGGTGAGAGGGGGGTTAAGTTAGCACTGAACCTATCTTCCAGGATGTTGACAATATCAGTTGGTTCTGTATATTTAGTGCCATTGTGCTGTAACTCAGAGCAGATCTGAGTGTTGCCATTGAGATTCCTGACATAGCTATATGATGCTTTGTAGTTGTCCTTAGAATCAGTGGTGATTTTGTTTTCGTAACTAGCTTTGGAGGATTTTATCAGGGATCGCAGCTTCTTACTGAGGCTGACCAGGGAGCTCCTCCACTTATGGGATTTTACTCTCTTTTGCAACAGTTTCTTCCTTCTGTTGTAGAGTTTGTTTATGGCAGGGGACTACCAGATTGGCTTCCTTCTTTTGGAGAATAGCATCTTGGTTCTGTTCGGGATAGCACGATCCATGCACTCGTGTAAGTGCTTATAGAGTGCATTTGTGTAGGATTCAGCAGTCGTAACTGTATTGTCCATCTGCATGGGTGGCATGAAGTTCGCCACTTCTGTCCTAAAAAGCATGAAGTTGGCTTTGGAGAAATGTTTTACCGTGGTTTCTTTAATGGGGGATGAGGGTGGGAGTGGGATGTGGATATCTAGGGTGATTAGCTTATGGTTGGATCTGACAGAGGAGTTGACTTCAGGTGTGGAACACCAGTCACTCATGTTGGTAATGACTAGGTCTAGGATATTGTTGCCCCTGGTGGGGGGCATTCGAATTTATGAATTCCAGAAAGCGTTGGCTTGTTTTAGATCATTCCCTGATTCAAGAAGCATTTACGTTCTGCATCTTTGGGTAAGAGGATACGGATTATATGCTATGAGGCCATGATTCTCAAATTTCAGGAGGTAGTACTGAGTTTATTGGAGGGGGAGTATGTTTTGAATAGAAAGAGACAGAAAATCTAGAGTTGTAAAGTGTGATCCTTTTTGATAGCCTGCTAGCAAAGAGAGGGAAGAGATTAAACTGATTTGTTTAAAGAAGCAGGATGCAATTAATAGAGCTGAATGGTGTTTGACTGGGAGATATTTTGCCTTTGACAGACTGAAGCAATGAAGCTGCCTTTGAGGAGAAGGGGTTATAAAGCTCATAGATTATTTGAGGTAGATTTAGCCTGGTAAGATTTTATTCTGACTAAGACAAAGTGGAAACCCAATGAGCTCTCAGTTGAAATTTAGTGTTTATTCCAACAATATCACACTATCTATCCAAGTATCCAACAAGAACACTAAAACCACCCAACTTTAGAACAAACTAACATACCCACCTTCACACTCTCACCTGTACCAACATCTTCAGTTAAAAAGCGACTCTCTAAACTAAAACCCACCACACTAGCAGCAGATGGTTTACTCACAAATTTTCTAAAATTAGCTGCAGAATCACTAGCCTACCTGTTTCAGTTGTTATAAACCGCTCTATACAAGAAACCTATGTACCCCATCTACGGAAAGTGTCACCTATAATTCCCCTTCACAAAGGCGGAAACTCCTATGAACTATCAAACTACTGGCCAATTGCTATCTTGTCCCCCCTTTCCAAGCTTCTGGAGAAATATATTCACACCCAGGTAATGCACTTCTTATCCTCACATAACTTCCCCTCCCCCACACAGCTTGGTTTCCGCCCAAACCATAGTACAGCCACTGCTCTACTCTCCTTTACCAATCAGATTAACCATCTAAGAAACAACAAATTCTTCTCAGCCATATTCCTAGATCTATCAAAAGTGCTTGATATCGTCTCCCATAACCTAATCTTAGACACTCTGTCAACCTTATCCTTCGCCCCCTCTACTACTTCATGGTTTAGAAGCTATCTCTCTGATAGAAAACAATCAGTTAAATGGCAAAGTACACTATCTCCTCTATTACCAACTACTATAGGCATCCTACAAGGATCAGTACTGGGTCCTCTACTATTCACCATTTTCACTAACAAACTACATACTTCCACCCTGCATGCATCACTTATACAGTGCACAGACGGCCCCATCCTAATTTGCTCAGCCCCATCCATAACCACTCTTCAAAAGCTTACCCAAGAATCCTGCTCCGTGGAACAATGGATTACCAATATCCAACTCATTCTAAACCCCAAAAATACCAAATTACTCCTTTTTACCCCCAATAAATCCAAATCCACACTTCCTACCTTCACTATCACCTCCAAAAATGGGAACACAATCTCCCCTTCCCCTCACACTAAGCTGCTCGGGGTTGAAATAGATAACAATCTAAATTTTAATGTCTACATCTCACAAACCATCACAAAGGTACATAAGAAACTAGGAACCCTATATGAACACAAACAGTTCCTATCAGACCAAGCTAGAATATCCTTAGCCCAAACCCACCTCTTGTCTGCCCTAATGTATGCATCACCAATCCTAATTCATATCAGGAAAACACACCTAAACAAACTAGAGTCATGTAACAATAAAATTGCAAAATTCGCTAACAACTCCACTATTAGAAGTCATCACTGTCTTGCCCTGAAGCAACTACAGTGGTTAGACCTCCCTCAGCTAATTACCTATCACCAATTACTCCTCACCTTCAACATAATAAGGAACCCTCAGAAAACCTCAGCCCTAAACCAACTTCTAAACCAATATTCTGCTAATCGCTCTCTACGCTCATGCAACCACATCCCTGCTCTGTATAACCAAAGCCAATAACACTGCAGGGAAAAGTCTGTTCTCCCACACCATTGCTAGGGAATGGAATAACCTCCCCCAAAGTATCTACTCTGCACCATCCATCTCACGTTTCAAGACATCACTAAAATCACACCTCTTGCAATCATGGCTCTGTCCCTGTTGTTATTGTCTTTTGGCTTTTCCCGGTTAGGGGTCGCCACAGTGGAGCTCCGGTCCGCTAATGATTGGCAGTAGATTTTCACAGTGCCGAGTTGCCAGCTCGATGCCCAACCTTCAACAAAGGCACGCCCATTCATGCATGTCTTTCAGAATGCCACTCGACCCGCGGGGAGGACATGCAGACTCCACACAGAAGACACTCCCCACACACTAGCTGAGAATCGAATGGGAGAACCTCTTGTTGTGAGGCAACAACGCTACCGCTGCACAACCGCGGATATGGCTCTGTCCCTGTATCACATAAAATCTTTTCTGCTCTCCTCCTAACTTGCCACACCTCATCTCCTCACTGCTTACCTCAGCTATTCTGTACTACTCAAATACTCCCTATCGGGAAGTACTACCCTACAAACTATTTCTCACGCTATGACATATCTCCTGAATAGCATTATTTTCCAGATTCCATTCCTTCATTTTTATGCTTTGTAATACTAATAGGGAATTCAAAGTTTTGCTATCTGTATACCAAGCTTGCTTAAATCAAACTATTGTTGTGTCTTTTGGCTTTTCATGGTTAGTTGATTTTTACGTGCCAAGTTGCCAGCCCTGATGCACAACCTTCAACCTTCCACGCAGAAGACGCTCTAGCTGAGAATCGAACCGGACAGCGTCTTACTGTGAGGCAACAATGCTACCGCAAACTAAGGTATGAAAAATGTCCTTGATTGTATATATGCCACTGTATAGAAATTTTTTTGTCATTTGTTGTATTTGTACTGTTATGTCATGGAGCTTTTCTCCCCGGGCCTCCGCTGTAAATGGACCTTGTTCCAGTCAGACTTCCCGGTAAACAAATGTAAAATAAATAAAATAAATAAAATAAAATAAACCAATGCTTTAGCTAGACATTGTAAATCAGTAATTATAACAAAGAATACAAAAACAGCATTCCTGCATGGACCCATGCACAAACTCCCCTCTTCCTTCGGTAAATATACAAAATTGACAATCACACAACTTTAGGTTAAGAAGAAACTAAACCTTCTTTACAACCACTGTACCATAACACTTTGTCATGAAACACTGGGATTAATGACATTAGGGTCAAGAATGAGCAAATAACCTAAATCTGTACTCCGGTGTAAGCTTCAAAGAAAGTGAGCTCTCAGCCTCCATTTTTAACTTTACTCAATAAGTACTAAATTACTTTCCTCTAAAGTGAGAAGTGAAATTTGTCCTTTCAGGAAAACTGCTAGTAAGTTTCTGAAGGTGGTAAATATGACAGCAAAGTTTAAGAAAAGTTTTGTAGTCTTTGCTAATACTTGGAGAGCAAATTGTACCCATAGCCGGCCTTAGGCATAGGCCAACTAGGCAACTGCTTAGGGCACTGCTCTAGCAGGGGCACTTTTCTAGTATTTATTTGGTGTAGGTAGACCAGGATGGGGGCACAAGGTGGTGGTGGTGGGGGGGCGCTGTGGAGACTTTTTGCTTAGGGCACTAGTTGACCTAAGGCCACTCCTGATTGTACCATCTGTTTATAACTCTCATGTACTACAACTTTTGCTAGGCTGAATAGTTATTCAATTTTTTCATATTAATGATCCATTGTTATGTTTGTATCAATTGTTGTGATTAATGACCCCCCCCCCCCACCAAGCGGTACACTTACAAACAAGCTCATTTCTTTGAAGTAGCAGAATGCAATGACCACCACTGGGCTAACATGATAATGTTCTGGAAACTCAGTTTTAGAAGTTTGGTCTAAAACTAAAGAATTAATGAAGCAAATGGAAGATAAACAAGAGGCCTGGCTCTGATTTATTTTTGCACAGGACAGGAAAGTTTATCCTCAGTTTTACCTATCATGAAGTAAGCTTATCCCATGATAAAACATTGTGAAAAATGACTAACTTCAATGGGGGTCTCCTCTATCTTGGAGTTATTCTGCAGATTGATAACGCTTTGTTTCTTCCTCTTGCATACGTCCATGTGTCCATATGTCCATACGTGAAAACATGGTACAAGATTGGAGGAAACTTACAAGGAACTACAGACAAGACCAGAGAGAACTGCTGTTATTTTTAAAATTGATAGCAGCATTCTAATTGTACAGTAGAACAATGCAGTAGAGAATTTTGCAGTGGAAGGCTTTTTTTTGTTTGTTTAACTAAAGCCCACAAAACTGAATTAATCACAGCAAATGACTCAGCCAGGGTATTGTGGACTACCGGACTGAAGGTAAAGGTAAACATTGTTTTTAATGTGAATATAACCAGATTTCCTTTCTTATTTTTGGAGAGGGGGACAGGAGATGGTGGCTGGCTACTGTGTGTGAGTTTGTTTTTGTTTAAATATTTTAAAGTTTGGCGTGTGTGTGTGTGTGTGTGTGTGTGTGTGTGTGTGTGTGTGTGTGTGTGTGTGTGTACATTTGTTTAAATATTTTGAAGCTGAATATTTTTGTTCTTTTTTTATTGTATTCTTCTGCCATCTTTTTGTTTTGGTGGGATGGGGGGTAGCTAGCTGGGTTGTGAATTCAACTAACTTGCCCTTTCACTTGCTCAGCTTAAACTCTGCCATTAAGGCTGGCAAGGGAATATTTGTGTTAATAAATTGAAGTATTTCAATCCTTTTTGGGGGGAGGGTTAGCCAGATGTGCTGTGAATGAATGTAACTTGTCCTTTTCACTTGGTTAGTTTAAATTCCACTCAAGGTGCATTTGTGTCTATAAATCTGAATATTTATACTTTTCATTTGGGGGGGTGTGGCAGTACCTCTGTCCTTTTCATATTATTTTAAAGGGTGGCTAGTATGCATTTGGGTGAAATAAACTGATTTTTGTGGGTGGGGGGTGCCTAACTGTGCTATGGGAACTTTTCATCTTCATTTGCTCGGCTTACAGTCTGGTACTAAGGGCTGGCTAGTGTGAATTTGTGCAAAATAAATGGAAAATGTATGCTTTTTTCTTGGTAGGTGGGCAGATAGTTGTGTTGCTGATGAAATAACTGGTGCTTAGTTTAAAATCAGACATTAACAGCTAGTGTGCATTTGTGTGAAATTAATTGGAATATTGTATGAAAACACATTTGAAACTGTCCCAAATTTTAAAAAATGTTCTTGTATTTGTTTAATATGTTTGGTCTGCAAGTTACTCTCATATTGTTTGCTTAGCTTATAGTCTGCCTTTACATGACTAGTGTGCATTTGCATGAAATATGCTGCAATCTTTACCCTCCCCCCGTTCTCTCTCTCTCTCTCTCTCTTGGGGTGCTGTATTTGTAAAACCAAGTTGAAACTGTTCCTGATTTTATAGAATGTCCCTAAGTTTACTTCATATTGGTCTGTTTCTAATTGAATTTGGGGTCAGCTGCCCACATAAGTTATCAAATCCTGGACCACTGGGTTAGCTCTTAGGGGTGTGCTGTCAGTCTTGTACTCAACTTTCTAAAGGAGACAATGATGCGTTTTTAACATTTAGCATTATTTAGCATTAGTCCATGATTCTGGCACTTGTTATTTGTTTGGGACAAGCCTTCATGCAGGATGGCTGAGTCTTTGGGGATTTGATCACTGCTCCTAGATTGTTCCTTGCTGGATATAATTTTGTTTAATTTCATGATTATTACTAAAAACTGTTGTCCTAGAGGAGGAAGTGTTAAAAAAAAAATCTCCATGGGGGTGTTAAAAAAAAATTCTGCTCCAGGTATCAAATATGTTAGGTAAGCCACTGCATTAACCATTTGCATTGCCTGTATAAGGCTGTTAGTGATGTCTGAAAGTACTGTTGTGAAGAGAAGTCAAATGATTTTGGCACCGTCCTCCTCTGAATCAAAATCATCACTCCTTACAGACAGCAGGTACTACTCATCAGCTGTTAGATGCTGGACAATGGAAGGCCCACCACTAGTGTTACTATCGGCAGTCGCATTCTGCCTACCCTTTGCCCTTGCAGGGCCTACCATTTCTTTAGCTCTTTTTCTTCAGTGTGCCAAAGTGCAGTTCCTTCTCTTTATAGTATTTATGTCAGCCACAGTTTGTTTTGATTCCACACTTTGGCTCGCTCTGCCTGCTTTGTCACCTATTTACAAAGGACATTTCCTTATATCCTAAGTGCATCCATGAGAATGTGATTTTCTTCAGGAGTGAAGATGCTTCTCCTGTGCCTTCCTCCCTGATGCTGCAACATTTTCCCTAAAAATGCAAGTTTGAATTTATTTACACATTCCTACCCTGCGTGCAATCAAGTCTGTGCATTTGTACTGGCATAGCCGACTTCCTATCACTGTGCACGAGCCACATCGTGCTCACTCATGTGCACGTGAGCTCTTACAGCCTGAAACAAATGTTGTGACGTAGGTGCATGTGTGAGTAATCTGGAAAAGCACCTACTTTTCTACACCTGTCAGAAGCCTGTGCAAGATGTAAGATACTAGACAGAGTGATGTCAAGATACCAGACAGAATGATGTAAGATACCAGAGTGATGTCACACCCTAGCAGATGTGGTTCACAACACAGTAGTTCTGAACCTGACAGAAACAACATGGACTCTGTGAATGTTCAGGATTGTACCCCAAGCTGATTTGAGGAGGCGATCAAGATTATCCTTTACCTGTTGTAAGCATCATATCTACAAAAGTCGGAAGGTATGGACAGTGACATCCAGAAAAAAAATTGATATTTAGACATAGTTGGGAGATGAGCTCTCAAAACAATCAAACTTGCATTCCCCGCTCAGGAGGGCAATACAGGCACAGGAATAATGACCTGCAGAGGTGGGGGGTAGACCAGTTGTATCAGTCGGTGGCAGAACTCCACATATTGTTCATTAGGTTTGCATTTTTGCAAACTGCAATGCTTCGGGCCTTGATCAATGCCATATTTTCACAGGTGTGCCTAATGGTGAAAATATTGCGATATATAAACAGCAGCAAAGCAAAATACACATATTACCCAATGAACATTAATGCCAGCAACTAATTTGCGCTAATACTGGAAATTTGAAAGCTGTGTAGAGGCAAAGCAACATCTGTAAAACTCTGTCATTCTTGAAATTAACTACCTGCCATAGCAGCAAACTTTTCATCAATAAGTAGAATAATACCCCAGCCACCTTTCCTTGAACAAATATCCAGACATATCTGGTGTCTCTGAATCTATCTACTGCAGAAGTTCAGAACTGCCAGTAACATTTTTGTTGTTGAAAAGCATTCCTTCCTTTTAGTATAGGTATGCATATATTTTTTTTCAGGATGGATACTTTACTTACTTAACATCCAGAATTTAGACATAATTGTTTTCCTATGGCCATTGATTGTAATTACAGAGTGATATGTTTAATTTGATAATATAGATGTTATGGAGGCCACGTTAAAATGCAAAACTACACAGCAGAAAGTGTACAGCTATTTTACCTAACCAAAGTTATATTATTAAACCTTGTAGAAATATTAAATATTGCTCTCCTTTGAAGCATACACAGTCAGTAATCCCTTTTTTCTCTTATTTTCTCTTATTTTGACAGCTGCAGAAGGAGTTGAGTATAATTAAGTGCAGTATCAGTGGAGACAGTAGAGGCTGGTGTCCCGACCCCATAAGTATAGTTTACCATCAAGAAGGAAAAATAGAAATAAAATAAAAATAAATTGAATAATTATCTAACCCTAGAGTGCAACCTGTCAGGCTTTCATTCTTAACAACTATAGTAAGTACATATTTATTTAGTTAACATTTGTTTACCAGCAAAGTCCAACTGGGACCCCATTTTCAGCAGAGACTTGGGGATAAATGCTCCAGAAGCATGTCTTTTCAATGTGGGAGGAAACCAGGGCACCCAGAGGAAACTTATGAGAATGCAGGGAGAACATGCAGACTCCACACAGAGGGCACCCCAGCCGAGAATTGAACTGGAGAACCTCTTGCTGTGAGGTGACAACTCTAGCCACTTCACCACTACATCACCCAATGCACAGCAACGTTTATGCCACTTCATTTGAGAAAGTCTGACAGTTATTCAGTCATGGTGAAATAAATACAGTATTACAAAGAGGACTACTTCAGAAGTGCTAACACAGAGCTCGACCTGAACCAGTAGTTGTCAGTGCTTAATGTTAAAGTAATGAATTGTACTCATAGATTTCTTTATTGACACTTTAACATTTCTGAATAAAAATGTTACTACTCTAACTTTTGTCTCACTGAAATAAAGGCATTTGGCATTTAACACCTATGAGTCGTTTTGTTTTCTTCATCGCCCCCCCCCCTCCCCCCTTCCCTTTTTATTATTACTATTTTTATTTTCCTTTTTTGTTCTTTTTCCCTACAGGTACAGTAGTGCCTGGGGTACCGTGACCTCAGCCTAGATGTGGGAAAGATCCCCACTTTAAAGGAGAGAAGAGGTGATTTCACCCCTGTTGGGACCCTGAGCCATGGCAGTCTGCACAACTAACACCCTGAGCTTCAGGGCCTAGTGCAGACTACAGTAGAGAAGGTAATGGAGAAGTAATGGAGCCCATATAAAAGTCTCCTCCAGTGTGTTTAAGACTCTGTGTTTGGTCATCTCTAATCACCAAGCCAAGGAGGGTCTCAATCCCCTCACAATCATGGTCACCCCACTCAGTACACCAGGGCAGTGGAATATTTGAAGCTTTCAAACTAGGATGATATCATGTGTGAGGGTCTTACTCTCATAACCAACTTGTTTGAATCTGTCTGACGTCTTTATGTCCATCTCTCCCTCCAACTATCAGCCCAACATACTGTTCTCTCTTGTCTGTCTTTTATGTTTACATCTTCAAAATTTATATGCACCGTCTTACGTGAAACAAAACTATGGGTCTGATTCCAAAAGACTTGTTCTCAGTGTAAGTGACCACTTGCACAGAGACAAGGTTGAGAACAAGTTTTTTGGAATCTGTCCCCAAGTGTAAGCCTGTTTATAGAAAGGCCTTACACTGAAGTAATTCACTTACACTGAAAGTAAGTCTTTTGGAATCAGTGCAGACTTACACTGAGCAACGCTTTTGGAATCTGGCCCTGTGTGTTTAGATTAGAGAATTAAAGCAATGAGCTGCTAATAAGCATTATCCTACAGTCCTGTTTTAGATTCAATCAACCTCCATTTGCGAAGTCACTTAACCAGACACTGCTCTTTGGTCAGGCCTGAAGAAGAACACTTTTGCATAGTGAATTTACATAATGCATGTATACACACACACACACACACACACACACACACACATATATATATATATATATATATATATATATATATATATATATACACATACTAGAATACACTGTCTTAATACATAGTTATTGCAATTGTTTAAGACATAGTTAAGACAGAAACAACATATAATTCAGTTTATTATTTAGAGTGTATTGGTCAGAATGGCTTTTTTCATATTATAACCACAAACACTCTGCAGCTTTTTCTTTTTCTTTTTTTTTACAGTAAATAGAGTATGTAGAATAATTACTCCAATTACTACAATTATGCACATGATATTAAGTGAACTCAGAAATGAGGTCTTATGTGTAAACATTTAGATAATTCTTACCAGACAGCTGTACAACCCCCTTTAGCACAGGGTTGGCATAGAGCAGTTAGAAGCAAAACAGTTTTAACTGTCATTTTCCTAGTATATGGCACTGTGCCAGAAGAAATCCCACTTTATGCGTCTGACGCATTTTAAAAGTGGAACAATTAAAAGCCAAATGAGAAGAAAAACTCTGTTGACTTCAACATGCTTTTTAGAATTCTAAAAAACATTTAAAAAAGTAAATTACTGTTTTAGACTAATGCTATCAGACAGCTGAGAATTAAGAGTAACATTTTATGCTGCCTTTATGCATTCAGAATCTGTTGTAAATTATCATGTTTGTATAGTCCTTTAAGAAGCAGCCTCATTAGTTTTTGAAAATGTACATGGAACAACAAAATGAAGTTTCCATCACAGTAACTAAAAATAAAACAACAATTTTCTGTGCAATAGCACTGCAAAAAGAAAATCCCACGAGCAAGTTGCAAGACATCAGGCTAAGCCACGAGCCTCTAACTATAAAGGACATTTGAATATCATTGCTTTATCCCTGAGGAAGAGGATTGCTTCACTTAACACAAGAACAAAAAGTAAAAAAAAGTCTTATGAAGACTATGGATGAAGAGTGAACAGTAGACGCTTCACTGGAAGTGTCATCTCCGATCATAAACTGCTGTGTTGTTCTGATGCACATTACTTAGCCCATTAGTGGTTAAATTACTGTCAGTTAAGCTAAAGTTTGCAATAAAAATCAAAATGTCTGCTAATGTATGAATCAACAATCACGGTTACAGACAAGGGAGGAGTTTTAGTAATAGTGCCTTGAATGTCCTTTAGCCAGCTAGAAGTGCTGCTGTTCTGAAAAACCTCATATAAAATTTTTACCAATACTGCTGCTGTCTTAGCTCTTTCCCCTACAGGACATGCCAGAGAAAAATTAAAGGGTAAAATTTTTTGCTTCCCTCTTTATGGAACATTACTAGTCCCTTTTAATGCACAAACTTCCAGACCTTGTCAAAACAGAATAAAAGTAAATGAGGTTGAAGCTCCTGATGCCTGACATCTCAATGATTATTTGGCTAAAACTGCATAATGAAAATTAACTTTTGACAAATATAGTTATTTGGGGGATCACATTGTATAGTTCTCATGCTGGGACATATCCCTTGTATCTCTGTCTCCATTATAACTAAATCACACGCTGACTGTAGGCTACACTGATTACAGTTGTTGTCTTTCGGCTTTTCCCGGTTAGGGGTCGCAACAGTAGAACTCTGGTCCGCTAATGATTGGCAGTAGATTTTCACAAACGCCGAGGTGCCAGCTCGACGTTCAACCTTCAATGAAGGCACGCCCATTTACGCATGTCTTTCGAATGCCCACCCAACCATGGGGAGGACATGCAGACTCCACACAGAAGGCACTCCCCGCACTCCAGCCGAGAATCGAACGGGAGAATCTCTTGCTGTGAGGCAACAACACTACCGCTGCACCACCGCAGAAGTACAGGCCACACTGATTCCAGTACACTTAGATATTTCTACTGACTGCTGCTCCACTCCATAGCTTTTGTATAGTCTGCTTTTGTGACATTTGACACAACTGATGTTATTGATTGTCTGTACTTATAACTTGCTGTTACTGCTTCACTAGCAAATGGGCCAGAATGCAGTTACATAGATTGCTCTTGTGTACTTACTTTGTTGTAAAGGTCAAAGACGTGCTGCCTGACTATTAAGGAGAAGGGTTAAACAAGGAGATTAACTTGCCTGTAGGTTGGTAGGAGTGTAGCTCCTTCAATCTTCCACATTCCTCAAGGTGAGAGCTCTCACTATTTGTCTTTGTGCACTTCCAGTCCTAGTCAGCATGTTTTCCTGTAGCTGGACTAATGGCTCCCTGTTCTTCGAGAAAGTGTGTTAATCAAGTTCACCTCAGGATCCTGAAGAAGATTCTTACACAGTACTTCTGAATATTTGGATTCTTAATTCAACAGAGAATAATTAAAAAATTAAATATTCAAAGTATTGAGTGAAAGTTTTTTCTTCAAGATCCTTGCAGACGGTCAAGCTGATACTCTTGCTAATGTGACTCCATGGTGAGACTGACAGACACACCACTTGTGAAGTCCCCACTCTGGACCAGTAATCAAGGAGCCTGAATCCCAACCACTGACACTGGAGAGGGATGCTCACTTGGAACAAAAATAGATACACACAGCATCAAGCACAATTTCCCCTTAAGAGCACACAGGGAACAAACTTAGGCTGGGGTCTGGATTTCTCTCTCGGTCTCCCTCCTGGTCCCCAGTAAGACTCCCCTCTGGCAAAGCTATAGAGTTGAGTCCTTAGCCGAGTGTGCAAGCCTCCAGCACCCTCTCTGTGAAACTAGTGCTTCACATCCCTGCTCAAAGCAGCTGACACACATGATTTGATTTGCATACACACACACAAACACATGCACACACACACCTGGGAAAGGCTGGCACAGATTTACTAGCTCTGCCCCCTTCTGCCGAGACTATATGGTAGTTACTGCCATCAGACACTCTAAAACTAGCTACTCTAAGACTCTTACAAGAGGAGCCAATTATACTGAGTGAAATTAATATTACTACAGATGATAGTGTTTGGCCAATGCAGTAAGGCTTTCAAGAGTGGCCACAGTGTGTCACCAAATAGATATAGTACTCTCAGTAGTTAAAATATTCTCTAAAAGACTGACCACAATGAAAAGTTTAAATATATTTAATAATAAATAATAAAAGAACATGAAAAGATTAAATATCTATTTACAATAAACACCAGAGTTTCAATCACAGGAAATATTAAAAATAACACAGATGAATGGATTCACACAGATACAGAAAAACAGTACTTAACTAATTGCACTATATTTTCCTGACTGATGTAAAGAATTACTATTCTCTAGTTCACTTACTAGAGCAAGATAAGATGAGGTAGGTGAGGGGTCCTTCTTTGTCAGGTTCCAAAAACAGACTGCTCTGTGACTTCAGTCTCACCTAGTATTCAAACATCATTTTTAGTGATGGGTTACAGAATGACATCACATACATGTGGTCATCTGACTTCTGGTTCCCATGCTACCGCATTGGCTAGAAGTTGCCAAGATTTATCACAGATGTGTCAATAATACACACGCATAGAGCTTGCTAAGATCTGTTGCAGCTTCTGGAAGTCATAAAACAATTTCAAACATCCACTCTTCCATAGTAGCAATCAGTTCACCCCAGAGACAATACAGAAAGCATTCTAGTACAGACGTTTTGTCGCTGGTTGCATTGAGAACTGTAAGATATAATCTTTATGGCCTAATCCAGGCAATTTAATTTCAAACTATTTTCAAAGTCAGCTGGACTAAGATTAACCCCTTCTCTTCCAGTATCCTTTGTTGGAATATATACATTTCAACAGTTACAATAATGCATGTATATTTCTTCCTCTGTCCAGCAGGATACATTGCTGATACATTTTTAACACAAGCAGCTTTACAAATACATTTTCACCACAAGCATCTGTACAAATCAGTTTGATATTCAAATAAATAATTCTTTATTAAATTCCAGGTAGCTGTACTGGCATATGTGAAACATCCACTGCCCTACTTCTCCTGGCATAGATGGCATATCTCACATCATCACACCACTCACCAGGTCAACCAAGGAAAGCCCGACAGTCAGGTGTCTCTTGGGTACCAGGGTTCTGTAAGATCAAAAGAGCCCACAAGTCACTTCACCATGACATGATTGTTGTGCACATTAACGTGAATAACTTGAGACATATAATCTTGCGTCATAAGAACAGAGAAATGATGGGAGCTCTCTGAATATGAGGCCAAAGCTGGTATAGGACTAGTCTTAAGGAGTGCCTAACCTTCATCAAAATGATTTTATTTATCTTTTTTCCTTTATTAACAGAACAATTAAACTTTTTACAGAGATAATTAAATTACTAATTATACAGATAATTTTGAGATGAATGTGACAGAGTTAGTTTACATCTCATAGTAATAAAAGCTATACATAGTAGAAAGAGACACATAGCAAATGTATCATCTTACAAAGGTGCAGAGACTGAATTTTCATGTAATGTACATTGTTAGAAATTAATAGGCATAATAGTTTTGCATATTTGTCCATGACATACTTTCATGTATTGAATAAAAAACTCTTACGTTCATGTATATTGTTAATTCATGGGAATAATGCAGTTTATGTACTTGTTCATGACATACTCAGTTATCAACAGTTTAATTATAATGCACACAATAGAGTAGTATAGGTCAGGACCATCTTGACATTTCTACAGATAATGGATATTGTTTGGTAGCTTCTGAGTTAAGAGATGGGGAAGAAGTTGAGATGACTGAGAACCTGGCACTTGTCAGAAGTAGAGAGAGAACATGACTCATAGGGAAGGAAAGTGAAAAGTGGGTTACCTTGTTTGCCTTAAAAAATTCCTAGGTACCCTTTAAATTAAATGTGTTTAGAGGTTAACTATAACCCCCTATCTATATTTACATATTTACAAAAGGTGACAAGTCATCTGAGCAGGTCTAGGCCTATTAAATGCATAAAAAAGTTGTAAATTTGCAGTGTAGACGGATGCCTGTGAACAAGCAGTAAGGGACGAGAGTTAATCTTTTCCAGGAAACAGGAGCATTAGTGGTTTTCCTTAGGTGCTCCAGAAGCTTCTTTCTAAAATGCAGGCACTCTGCTATATTCCTGAGCTCTGTGGCTAGGTGGTCCCAATTACTAGGTTTATTTTTTTTTAAATCCCCCTTTCCCCGTAGAGATTCCAAAGGGTAGCCTATTTGGCATCATAGTATTATCTTCCTTCTAACTGAGAGACCAGGGAGAGGTTTTGACTATTAGAGTCCTTCCAATTAATAGGTAGAAACTATTATGTAAAACTGTAAATGTAGGAAAGGATAAAAGAAAAATCAAACGAGTTGCAGCTTGGAGTCAGTTAGCTTTTTATAGAAGTGAACAGTAGTGATCCAGTGAGGGGGACCGGTCAATAAATGTGTATACAGACTTAACCATTGTTTGAATTTGTGTTGTAATAGGAGTAGAGAGACATTAATGGTCGAGCATATTCAAAGTCTACATATGAAGACATTCTTAGCCACAATCTGCCTGGCTTCTTTTCGTAGGTGATACCATTTTACAAACAAATGATAACTGAATTCAGCAACTGGCAAAGTTATTGGTGTCATTCTAGGCGGGTCCAGTATGAATCTGCCTGGAAAGTGATGACTGACAGTCCTTCCTTGTTTGCTAGGAAAGGCAGTATGTTGGGCTGACTTCTCTCCTCAGGGCTTTTATATATTGTCCAAAATCTTCTCTACATCCACAATGCTTTTATAGGCAAAGTCAGTCTTCTCCATCTATTAACACAGTTAATCAAAACCAAGACTATATAAAAGTAGTATTGCTCAATATTAGGAACCTAAATAAGAAACTGCACTTCCTACAACAGTGGTCACCAACCACCAAGCCGTGGATCATTTGGTACGGGGCTGCAGAGAGAATAAAAAATATTCTATGTTAGGAGCCTGATTGTTCAGAAAAAAAGTGTATATGTGTTTGTATGTTATATGTATGAGTGCATTTATGTTTCTGTCTGCATGTGTGAGTGAATGTGTGCATAAAAGTAGACTGTATTTGTGTGTGTGAAAGTAGAAGTCACTGTGTGTGGGGGGTAGGGGTGTGTGTGAGAGAAATAGAGAGAGAGAGAGAAAGAATGACAGTGATACCTGGCAGCAGCAAAATCAAGTTAAGAGGTTTGTGTATCTCTTGACTATACCTTTCAACCTCTCTGCAGAAAAAAAATCTGGACAGAGCCACAAATTACAGGGGACAAATGACCAAAAATAAGGACATATTTTAAATATTGCTCTAATAAACTTAGAAAGTTGCTAAAACAATAGGGTTTCCATTGCCATGTATATTATCTGAACAATATGAAGTCTGAAACTCAGATGCCTGTAATGATTTAATGACTTCAATCTCCAGTTATTTGCCAGAAAGCTACACATTTTATAAGAATGGGACCAAACATAGGAGCCAAAAATCTGGACATTCTGCAAAAATCTGGACATTTGAAAGGTATGCTCTGTTGACTCTTAGCTCAAGATATATGGATAAACCTGGAATAAATGGGGGACAAAGGCTCAAAATAGGAACATATTTTACTTGATTACTAGGATTTGTGTTAGCATACATTTTCTGAAACAGAGGTGTGCATGAGAGAGTGAGTGCAGTAAAGAGGTTTGCACACCTCTGGTCCTTTCAGCTGAAGAAATCTGGATAAACCCTAAAATAAAAAGGGAACAAAGGCTCAA